>NC_084554.2:54875000-54945000 GCF_033978685.3 Nerophis lumbriciformis
ACCTAAAGAGGGAGGCATTTTCGGACGTCTCAAGAAGGTAACAAATACAAGAATGTGTGTGTGTGTGTGTGTGTGTGTGTACTTGTATTTGTGGCATATCAGGACAGTTTGATGAAAACTGACAATATGAGGACCTGTTGAAAAATTAGGACATTTTTCAGGTACCAAAAAGGAGGGATTTTTCAAATAGACTGTGTCAGTTTTAAAAGTGATCCCCCTCTGGTCAACATATGAAATAACAAGTGTGTGTAAAAATTTGAAGTGCCCCCTCTGTGAACAACATATGAAATAACAAGTGTGTGTAAGAAATTGAAATGCGCCCCCTTTGGCCAAAATTAATTTAAATAAATAAATAAATATGTATATAGAGACATACTGTAATAACTTGAAGTAAATAATGAAGATTAAAAACCAATTACAAACAAAAAATTAATTAAAAGCAGTCTTTTTCTCACAATGTGTCGACTTCTGTCTTATAAAATTGGGAACAATTTCTCATAATTTTTTTCTGTTTCTGTAATATTGCAATATTTTCTCGTCAAAATTGATCCTTTTTTTTAATGTAAAATTATTACTTTTTAATGCAAAATGGTGACATTTGTCATGTAAAATTCAGACTTTTATGGCAATATTGCCAATTTTTTTGTGTTGTTCTTGTAAAGTAGTGACATTTTCTGAGTAAAATGATGACTTTCGTCATGATCATTTTTAAGTTTTCTTATAAAATTGTGACTTTTGTCGAGTAAAATTCCAACTTTTATCATAATGTTGCACAAATGTTCAGTTTTACTTGTAAGATTTTGACTTGCGTTGAGTAAAATGACGACTTTTGTTATAACACTGCCAAAACTCAAAGTTTTTCTTGTGAAATTGTGACATTTTTCTTGTGAAATTCAAACAAGCTTTTTTATATTTGCATAGTATGTATATATTATTAATGTTGGAAATACACATCTTTATACATCTAGAAAGGCTGGTCGACTTTTATTATAACACTGCCAAAACTCAAAGTTTTTCTTGTGAAATTCAAACAAGCTTTTTTATATTTGAATAGTATGTATATATTATTAATGTTGGAAATACACATCTTTATACATCTAGAAAGGCTGGCCGACTTTTATTATAACACTGCCAAAACTCAAAGTTTGTCTTGTGAAATTGTGACATTTTTCTTGTGAAATTCAAACAAGCTTTTTTATATTTGCATAGTATGTATATATTATTAATGTTGGAAATACACATCTTTATACATCTAGAAAGGCTGGTCGACTTTTATTATAACACTGCCAAAACTCAAAGTTTTTCTTGTGAAATTGTGACATTTTTCTTGTGAAATTCAAACAAGCTTTTTTTATATTTGCATAGTATGTATATATATATTAATGTTGGAAATACACATCTTTATACATCTAGAAAGGCTGGTCGACTTTTATTATAACACTGCCAAAACTCAAAGTTCTTCTTGTGAAATTGTGACATTTTTCTTGTGAAATTCAAACAAGCTTTTTTATATTTGCATAGTATGTATATATTATTAATGTTGGAAATACACATCTTTATACATCTAGAAAGGCTGGTCAACTTTTATTATAACACTGCCAAAACTCAAAGTTTTTCTTGTGAAATTGTGACATTTTTCTTGTGAAATTCAAACAAGCTTTTTTATATTTGCATAGTATGTATATATTATTAATGTTGGAAATACACATCTTTATACATCTAGAAAGGCTGGTCGACTTTTATTATAACACTGCCAAAACTCAAAGTTTTTCTTGTGAAATTGTGACATTTTTCTTGTGAAATTCAAACAAGCTTTTTTTATATTTGCATAGTATGTATATATTATTAATGTTGGAAATACACATCTTTATACATCTAGAAAGGCTGGTCGACTTTTATTATAACACTGCCAAAACTCAAAGTTTTTCTTGTGAAATTGTGACATTTTTCTTGTGAAATTCAAACAAGCTTTTTTATATTTGAATAGTATGTATATATTATTAATGTTGGAAATACACAACTTTATACACCTAGAAAGGCTGGTCGACTTTTATTATAACACTGCCAAAACTCAAAGTTTTTCTTGTGAAATTGTGACATTTTTCTTGTGAAATTCAAACAAGCTTTTTTATATTTGCATAGTATGTATATATTATTAATGTTGGAAATACACATCTTTAAACATCTAGAAAGGCTGGTCGACTTTTATTATAACACTGCCAAAACTCAAAGTTTTTCTTGTGAAATTGTGACATTTTTCTTGTGAAATTCAAACAAGCTTTTTTATATTTGCATAGTATGTATATATTATTAATGTTGTAAATACACATCTTTATACATCTAGAAAGGCTGGTCGACTTTTATTATAACACTGCCAAAACTCAAAGTTTTTCTTGTGAAATTGTGACATTTTTCTTGTGATATTCAAACAAGCTTTTTTATATTTGCATAGTATGTATATATTATTAATGTTGGAAATACACATCTTTATACATCTAGAAAGGCTGGTCGACTTTTATTATAACACTGCCAAAACTCAAAGTTTTTCTTGTGAAATTGTGACATTTTTCTTGTGAAATTCAAACAAGCTTTTTTATATTTGCATAGTATATATATATTATTAATGTTGGAAATACACATCTTTATACATCTAGAAAGGCTGGTCGACTTTTATTATAACACTGCCAAAACTCAAAGTTTTTCTTGTGAAATTGTGACATTTTTCTTGTGAAATTCAAACAAGCTTTTTTATATTTGCATAGTGTGTATATATTATTAATGTTGGAAATACACATCTTTATACATCTAGAAAGGCTGGTCGACTTTTATTATAACACTGCCAAAACTCAAAGTTTTTCTTGTGAAATTGTGACATTTTTCTTGTGAAATTCAAACAAGCTTTTTTATATTTGCATAGTATGTATATATTATTAATGTTGGAAATACACTTCTTTATACATCTAGAAAGGCTGGTCAACTTTTATTATAACACTGCCAAAAGTGAAAGTTTTTCTTGTGAAATTGTGACATTTTTCTTGTGAAATTCAAACAAGCTTTTTTATATTTGCATAGTATGTATATATTATTAATGTTGGAAATACACATCTTTATACATCTAGAAAGGCTGGTCAACTTTTATTATAACACTGCCAAAAGTCAAAGTTTTTCTTGTGAAATTGTGACATTTTTCTTGTGAAATTCAAACAAGCTCTTTTATATTTGCATAGTATGTATATATTATTAATGTTGGAAATACACATCTTTATACATCTAGAAAGGCTGGTCGACTTTTATTATAACACTGCCAAAACTCAAAGTTTTTCTTGTGAAATTGTGACATTTTTCTTGTGAAATTCAAACAAGCTTTTTTTATATTTGCATAGTATGTATATATTATTAATGTTGTAAATACACATCTTTATACATCTAGAAAGGCTGGTCGACTTTTATTATAACACTGCCAAAACTCAAAGTTTTTCTTGTGAAATTGTGACATTTTTCTTGTGAAATTCAAACAAGCTTTTTTTATATTTGCATAGTATGTATATATTATTAATGTTGTAAATACACATCTTTATACATCTAGAAAGGCTGGTCGACTTTTATTATAACACTGCCAAAACTCAAAGTTTTTCTTGTGAAATTGTGACATTTTTCTTGTGAAATTCAAACAAGCTTTTTTTATATTTGCATAGTATGTATATATTATTGATGTTGTAAATACACATCTTTATACATCTAGAAAGGCTGGTCGACTTTTATTATAACACTGCCAAAACTCAAAGTTTTTCTTGTGAAATTGTGAAATTTTTCTTGTGAAATTCAAACAAGCTTTTTTTTATTTGCATAGTATGTATATATTAATAATGTTGGAAATACACATCTTTATACATCTAGAAAGGCTGGTCGACTTTTATTATAACACTGCCAAAACTCAAAGTTTTTCTTGTGAAATTGTGACATTTTTCTTGTGAAATTCAAACAAGCTTTTTTATATTTGCATAGTATGCATATATTATTAATGTTGGAAATACACATCTTTATACATCTAGAAAGGCTAGTCGACTTTTATTATAACACTGCCAAAACTCAAAGTTTTTCTTGTGAAATTGTGACATTTTTCTTGTGAAATTCAAACAAGCTTTTTTATATGTGCATAGTATGTATATATTATTAATGTTGGAAATACACATCTTTATACATCTAGAAAGGCTGGTCCTAAAGAGGGAGGCATTTTCGGACGTCTCAAGAAGGTAACAAATACAAGAATGTGTGTGTGTGTGTGTGTGTGTGTGTGTGTGTGTGTGTGTGTGTGACAGGTGAGTAAACAATACTCCGACTGAACATTCCTTAAATGTCTTGGGCAGTGTTGCAAATATTCCACTCAAATCCTCTTTGCGGGGGCTAATCTTGGCCCAGTCCAAGACCTTAGACGCCACGCACGGGTGTTGTGACACCAATCAAGACTTGTGTATGCCAGACTGAGACGTCCGCCTCTCTGTCTTGTCTCGTCGGCTGGTTCAGGGACTTCCTGTGTCTGCACCATAGATCCGCCTCATGTGTGATGCATCATGTTGTATGCATGCATGTGTGATGTATCATGTTGTATGCATGCATGTGTGATGCATCATGTTGTATGCATGCGTGTGTGATGCATCATGTTGTATGCATGCATGTGTGATGTATCATGTTGTATGCATGCATGTGTGATGTATCATGTTTGCATGCATGTGTGATGTATCATGTTTGCATGCATGTGTGATGTATCATGTATGCATGCATGTGTGATGTATCATGTTGTATGCATGCATGTGTGATGTATCATGTTTGTATGCATGCGTGTGTGATGCATCATGTTGTATGCATGCATGTGTGATGTATCATGTTATGCATGTGTGATGTATCATGTTGTATGCATGCGTGTGTGATGCATCATGTTGTATGCATGCGTGTGTGATGTATCATGTTGTATGCATGCATGTGTGATGCATCATGTTGTATGCATGCATGTGTGATGCATCATGTTGTATGCATGCGTGTGTGATGCATCATGTTGTATGCGTGCATGTGTGATGTATCATGTTTGCATGCATGTGTGATGTATCATGTTGTATGCATGCGTGTGTGATGCATCATGTTTGCATGCATGTGTGATGTATCATGTATGCATGCATGTGTGATGTATCATGTTGTATGCATGCATGTGTGATGTATCATGTTGTATGCGTGCATGTGTGATGTATCATGTTTGCATGCATGTGTGATGTATCATGTATGCATGCATGTGTGATGCATCATGTTGTATGCGTGCATGTGTGATGTATCATGCGTGCAGCTACAAGTCACACTCAGTACGTGTCCATGGACTAAGTTAGTCCCATTGGCTCTAAATAAGTATTCCACAACCCAGAAATCAAAGCCATGATATTACACACCTTGGGTCCCTGCATCAAAAAGCGACATCAGTGTGTAAAGGATATCACCACATGGGCTCGGGAACACTTCAGAAAACCCACTGTCAGTAACTACAGTTGGTCGCTACATCTGTAAGTGCAAGTTGAAACTCTACTATGCAAAGCCAAAAGCCATTTATCAACAACACCCAGAAACGCTTCGCTGGGCCCGAGCTCATCTAAGATGGACTGATACAAAGTGGAAAATTGTTCTGTGGTCTGACGAGTCCACATTTCAAATTGTTTTTGCAAACTGTGGACGTCGTGTCCTCCGGACCAAAGAGGAAAAGAACCATCCGGACTGTTCTAGGGTGAAAGTGTAAAAGGCAGCATGTGTGATGGTATGGGGGTGTATTAGTGCCCAAGACATGGGTAACTTACACATCTGTGAAGGCGCCATTAATGCTGAAAGGTACATGCAGGTTTTGGAGCAACATATGTTGCCATCCAAGCAATGTTATCATGGACGCCCCTGCTTATTTCAGCAAAACGATGCCATTGAAAATGTGTGAAGGCTAAAATATGAGAAGGGAGACTGTTGAACAACTTAAGCTGTACATCAAGCAAGAATGGGAAAGAATTCCACTTCAAAAATGTGTCTCCTCAGTTCCCAAAACCTTTACTGAGTGTTGTTAAAAGGAAAGGCCATGTAACACACTGGTAAAAATGCCTTTTTATGCAATGTGTTGCTGCCATTAAATTCTAAGTTCATGATTATTTGCCAAAATATTTTTTTTTAAATATTTTAATTTTTTTAATTTTTTAAAAAAATTTAAAAAAAAATTTTGTAATTTTTTTTAATTTTTGTAATTTTTTTAAATTTTTGTAATTTTTTAATTTTTTTTAATTTTTTTTAATTTTTTTTTAATTTTTTTTTAATTTTTTTAAAAAAAATTTTAAATTTTTTTTTTAATTTTTTTTAAATTTTTAAAAAATTTTCAATTTTTTTAGATTTTTTTAACTTTTTTTTAACTTTTTTAAAACTTTTTTTAAAACTTTTTTTAAACTTTTTTTTTAACTTTTAACTTTTTTTTTACCCTAACCCTAACCCTAATCTTAACCCTAACCCTAACCCTAACCCTAACCCTAACCCTAACCCTAACCCTAACCCTAACCCTAATCTTAACCCTAACCCTAACCCTAGCCCTAACCTTAACCCTAACCCTAACCCTAACCCTAACCCTAACCCTAACCCTAACCCTAAATTTTAACCCTAACCCTAACCCTAGCCCTAACCCTAACCTTAACCCTAACCCTAAACCTAACCCTAACCCTAACCCTAACCCTCACCCTAACCCTAAAAAAAAAAAAGTTAATTGTTAAAATTGTTTAAAAAAATGTAAATTTTTTAAAATTGTTTTAAATTGTTTAAAATGTTTTAAAAACATTAAAAAAAGTTTAGTTTTAAATTTAAAAAAATTTAAAAATTTAAAAACATTTAAAAAAAATTAAATGAAGTTTCTCAGTGTGAACATGAAATATCTTGTCTTTGCAGTCTATTCAATTGAATATAAGTTGAAAACTTGAAAATTCTCTTTTTATTTACCATTTACACAACGTGACGACTTCACTGGTTTTAGGTTTTGTATATACATATACATATACATATACATATACATATATATATATATATATATATATATATATATATATATATATATATATATATATATATATATATATATATATATATATACATATACACACTTATTATATCAAGCTTCATGAGAATTCCTTATTCTATTTCTACGGCTTACTATTGTTATTGTTTGTTTTGTTTTTAGCTGTGTAGTTCTAGTTTTGTCCGTTTTTCATCTTTCACCTTGCTGGAGCACAAGAATATATAAATAAATTAATCGACCTTGACCTAGAAGACCACCGATGCATCTCCTGTCCTCTAGTCCAGTGTTTTTCAACCTTTTTTGAGGCAAGGCACATTTTTTTACGTTGAAAAACTCCGGAGGCACACCACCAGCAGAAATCATTAAAAAACTAAACTCAGTTGACAGTAAAAAGTCACAATTGTTGGATATGACTTTAAAGCATAACCAAGCATGCATCACTATAGCTCTTGTCTCAAAGTAGGTGTACTGTCACCACCTGTCACATCACACCCTGACTTATTTGGACTTTTTTTGCTGTTTTCCTGTGTGTAGTGTTTTACTTCTTGTCTTGAACTCCTATTTTGGTGGCTTTTTCTCTTTTTTTGGTATTTTCCTGTAGCAGTTTCATGTCTTCTTTTGAGCAATATTTCCTTTTGTTTTAGCAATCAAGAATATTTCAGTTGTTTTTATCCTTCTTTGTGGGGACATTGTTGATTGTCATGTCATGTTCGGATGTACATTGTCTTTGCTCCACAGTAAGTCTTTGCTGTCGTCCAGCATTCTGTTTTTGTTTACTTTGTAGCCAGTTCAGTTTTAGTAGCCTTCCCTAAGCTTCAATGCCTTTTCTTAGGGGTGCTCACCTTTTGTCTATTTTTGGTTTAAGCATTAGACACCTTTTTGCAATTGTTGGATATTTTGGTGGCTTTTTCCTGTTTTTTTTCGTATTTTCCTGTAACAGTTTCATGTCTTCCTTTGAGCGATATTTCCTTTTGTTTTAGAAATCAAGAATATTTCAGTTGTTTTCATCCTTCTTTGTGGGGACATTGTTGATTGTCGTGTCATGTTCGGATGTACATTGTGGATGCCGTTTTTGCTCCACAGTAAGTCTTTGCTGTCGTCCAGCATTCTGTTTTTGTTTACTTTGTAGCTAATTCAGTTTTATTTTTGTCCTGCAAGCTTCAATGCCTTTTCTTAGGGGCACTCATCTTTTGTTTATTTTTTGGTTCAAGCAGTGATTTTACCTGCACTCTGCCTCCCGCTGTTTCCGACCTCTACAAAGCGATTAGCTACCGGCTGCCACCTACTGATATGGAAGAGTTTTACACGGTTACTCTGCCCAGCTCTAGACAGCACCGACACTCAGCAACAACACATCATTTGCAGACTATAATTACTGCTTTGCAAACAATATTTTCAACCCAAATAGGTGAAATGAGATCATCTCACGGCACAGTGGTTGAAAAACACTGCTCTGGTCGTACGACAAGCGACAGTCCCATCATAATGTGTGAATGCGCCGCCACGCTCTCGTTGTCTCTACCAGGCACTGCTATTATTTTAAGCTTCTTTTTTTTTTTTTTTCAACACACCGCCATCTGCTGGAGACTGAGGAGTACTACCTGGTAGCACACTTTAGCCAAATATCACTTTGTGCGTTTTTAGTAACGACGGCGAAGCCTGGGGGAGATATGATTATTCCCGTCTATGAGGGAGAAAGTCGCCTGAGAGCATCTTTTATTGTCACCTCGGGCTGCTTCCATATTTGAGACTCACTACAAAGCTAAAAATGTCCTACGTGACTAAACTGCAGGTTTTAGTCTCCTTCTGACCCTCCCCCCCCCCCGCTCCCATCCTCATTTCAGGAGGGTTCACTCATGTCATTCTCCTGCCTTTTGTGTTTCCAGCCTTTTTCTTCCCCTCCCCCTCGCTATTCAACCGCCGCTCTCTCGCCATTCTCCACCTCTCTCTCTCTCTCTCTCTCCCCCTCCTCACCTCACTCATGCTCGCCCATTCACTCCTGGGCCTAATTATGAAATAGCTTTGAATAAATACACCGATTTTTTTTTTCTTCTTCTTCCCCCTCCAAAAGGCGGGGGGGAAGCGGGACCTTGTGCTGAATTGGAGAGGTACCCTCGCAGAATGGAGTGGTCGCCGGGACGGGAGGTTTAGTAATTGTGCCTCATTAATTCGTACTGTAATGCCGGGTTGCTAAACAGGCTCCGCAATTAGGGGCCTGAGCCTTGAATGGGCGGGCTAATCAGGGGACAAAAGCTGCAGCTCAGAGGCCATTAGGCCCGGAGGAAGTGCTTCCATTGTGATGCCTTCATCTGCCGGAGGAGGTGGTGCACTTCTACACCTGAGCGCAATCGTTCCTGCTGGATACCAAACGGCCGCGGAACGGCGCCGGCACGGCGGCGAACCCTTTTGCTTCAAACACCAAATCTGATTTTTTTTGCCCTTAAAACCTCTAAAGGCTTAGTGGCCACATGCGTGGACAGCACCTTTCAGCTCTTATTTTGCAAAATTGTGTACACTACTGAATTGGGGTCTTATGGCCACTTATGTGGACACTTATACTGCCATCTGGTGGTGTCCTAAGTGTCCCAATACTTGTGTCCAGTGTAGGTGTCCCAATACTTTTGTCCAGTTTTCGGCCTAAGTGTCCCAATACTTTTGTCCAGTGATAGTCCTAAGTGTCCCAATACTTTTGTCCAGTTTTAGTCCTAAGTGTCCTAATACTTTTGTCTAGTGGTAGTCCTAAGTGTCCCAATACTTTTGTCCAGTGTAAGTGTCCCAATACTTGTGTCCAGTGTAAGTGTCCCAATACTTTTGTCCAGTTTTCGGCCTAAGTGTCCCAATACTTTTGTCCAGTGATAGTCCTAAGTGTCCCAATACTTTTGTCCAGTTGTAGTCCTAAGTGTCCCAATACTTTTGTCCAGTGTAAGTGTCCCAATACTTGTGTCCAGTGTAAGTGTCCCAATACTTTTGTCCAGTTTTCGGCCTAAGTGTCCCAATACTTTTGTCCAGCGATAGTCCTAAGTGTCCCAATACTTTTGTCCAGTTTTAGTCCTAAGTGTCCCAAGACTTTTGTCAAGTTGTAGTCCTAAGTGTCCCAATACTTTTGTCCAGTGTAAGTGTCCCAATACTTGTGTCCAGTGTAAGTGTCCCAATACTTTTGTCCAGTTTTCGGCCCAAGTGTCCCAATACTTATGTCCAGTGATAGTCCTTAGTGTCCCAATACTTTTGTCCAGTTTTAGTCTTAAGTGTCCCTAGACTTTTGTCAAGTTGTAGTCCTAAGTGTCCCAATACTTTTGTCCAGTGTAAGTGTCCCAATACTTGTGTCCAGTGTAAGTGTCCCAATACTTTTGTCCAGTTTTCGGCCTAAGTGTCCCAATACTTTTGTCCAGTGATAGTCCTAAGTGTCCCAATACTTTTGTCCAGTTGTAGTCCTAAGTGTCCCAAGACTTTTGTCAAGTTGTAGTCCTAAGTGTCCCAATACTTTTGTCCAGTGTAAGTGTCCCAATACTTGTGTCCAGTGTAAGTGTCCCAATACTTTTGTCCAGTTTTCGGCCTAAGTGTCCCAATACTTTTGTCCAGTGATAGTCCTAAGTGTCCCAATACTTTTGTCCAGTTTTAGTCCTAAGTGTCCCAATACTTTTGTCCAGTTGTAGTCCCAAGTGTCCCAATACTTTTGTCCAGTGTAAGTGTCCCAATACTTGTGTCCAGTGTAAGTGTCCCAATACTTTTGTCCAGTTTTCGGCCTAAGTGGCGAACCCTTTTGCTTTTTTACCCAAGTCAAACACCAAATCTGATTTTTTTTGCCCTTAAAACCTCTAAAGGCTTAGTGGCCACATGCGTGGACAGCACCTTTCAGCTCTTATTTTGCAAAATTGTGTACACTACTGAATTGGGGTCTTATGGCCACTTATGTGGACACTTATACTGCCATCTGGTGGTGTCCTAAGTGTCCCAATACTTGTGTCCAGTGTAAGTGTCCCAATACTTTTGTCCAGTTTTCGGCCTAAGTGTCCCAATACTTTTGTCCAGTGATAGTCCTAAGTGTCCCAATACTTTTGTCCAGTTTTAGTCCTAAGTGTCCCAAGACTTTTGTCAAGTTGTAGTCCTAAGTGTCCCAATACTTTTGTCCAGTGTAAGTGTCCCAATACTTGTGTCCAGTGTAAGTGTCCCAATACTTTTGTCCAGTTTTCGGCCTAAGTGTCCCAATACTTTTGTCCAGTGATAGTCCTAAGTGTCCCAATACTTTTGTCCAGTTGTAGTCCTAAGTGTCCCAATACTTTTGTCCAGTTTTAGTCCTAAGTGTCCCAATACTTTTGTCCAGTGTAAGTGTCCCAATACTTGTGTCCAGTGTAAGTGTCCCAATACTTTTGTCCAGTTTTCGGCCTAAGTGTCCCAATACTTTTGTCCAGTGATAGTCCTAAGTGTCCCAATACTTTTGTCCAGTGATAGTCCTAAGTGTCCCAATACTTTTGTCCAGTTTTAATCCTAAGTATCCCAAGACTTTTGTCAAGTTGTAGTCCTAAGTGTCCCAATACTTTTGTCCAGTGTAAGTGTCCCAATACTTGTGTCCAGTGTAAGTGTCCCAATACTTTTGTCCAGTTTTCGGCCTAAGTGTCCCAATACTTTTGTCCAGTGATAGTCCTAAGTGTCCCAAGACTTTTGTCAAGTTGTAGTCCTAAGTGTCCCAATACTTTTGTCCAGTGTAAGTGTCCCAATACTTGTGTCCAGTGTAAGTGTCCCAATACTTTTGTCCAGTTTTCGGCCCAAGTGTCCCAATACTTTTGTCCAGTGATAGTCCTAAGTGTCCCAATACTTTTGTCCAGTTTTAGTCCTAAGTGTCCCAAGACTTTTGTCAAGTTGTAGTCCTAAGTGTCCCAATACTTTTGTCCAGTGTAAGTGTCCCAATACTTTTGTCCAGTTTTCGGCCTAAGTGTCCCAATACTTTTGTCCAGTGATAGTCCTAAGTGTCCCAATACTTTTGTTCAGTTTTAGTCCTAAGTGTCCCAAGACTTTTGTCAAGTTGTAGTCCTAAGTGTCCCAATACTTGTGTCCAGTGTAAGTGTCCCAATACTTTTGTCCAGTTTTCGGCCTAAGTGTCCCAATACTTTTGTCCAGTGATAGTCCTAAGTGTCCCAATACTTTTGTCCAGTTGTAGTCCTAAGTGTCCCAAGACTTTTGTCAAGTTGTAGTCCTAAGTGTCCCAATACTTTTGTCCAGTGTAAGTGTCCCAATACTTTTGTCCAGTTTTAGTCCTAAGTGTCCTAATACTTTTGTCTAGTGGTAGTCCTAAGTGTCCCTATACTTGTGTCCAGTGTAAGTGTCCCAATACTTTTGTCTAGTGGTAGTCCTAAGTGTCCCTATACTTGTGTCCAGTGTAAGTGTCCCAATACTTTTGTCTAGTGGTAGTCCTAAGTGTCCCTATACTTGTGTCCAGTGTAAGTGTCCCAATACTTTTGTCCAGTTGTAGTCCTAAGTGTCCCAAGACTTTTGTCAAGTTGTAGTCCTAAGTGTCCCAATACTTTTGTCCAGTGTAAGTGTCCCAATACTTGTGTCCAGTGTAAGTGTCCCAATACTTTTGTCCAGTTTTCGGCCTAAGTGTCCCAATACTTTTGTCCAGTGATAGTCCTAAGTGTCCCAATACTTTTGTCCAGTTGTAGTCCTAAGTGTCCCAAGACTTTTGTCAAGTTGTAGTCCTAAGTGTCCCAATACTTTTGTCCAGTGTAAGTGTCCCAATACTTGTGTCCAGTGTAAGTGTCCCAATACTTTTGTCCAGTTTTCGGCCTAAGTGGCGAACCCTTTTGCTTTTTTACCCAAGTCAAACACCAAATCTGATTTTTTTTTGCCCTTAAAACCTCTAAAGGCTTAGTGGCCACATGTGTGGACAGCACCTTTTAGCTCTTATTTTGCAAAATTGTGTACACTACTGAATTGGGGTCTTATGGCCACTTATGTGGACACTTATACTGCCATCTGGTGGTGTCAGAAGAGTATAACATACAATGGAATTCTATAAAAATAAGAATTAGCATGAAGTACACGTTTGTGTACTTATGGACTAAGTACATCATATCAAAAGATGATTCTTAGTTTTTATTCTAATTAGGGTCCAATAAGCTCCAAATAGCAAAGAGAAATAAAAAAAAAGCATGTAAACAAACAGCTTGGGCCTAAAGAGGTTTTGATTAATTCAATTAAGTGACAGATCGGATTTTGTTTGCCAGTCTAAACGCTCCGAATCTGATCTTTTGGCTTTAGATTCATGCATAGTCCTGAATCTGAGCTCTAATCATTTGGTACCAGTACCAAAATGTATTTCCGTACTTTGATACTTTTCCAAACAAAGGGAAGTACGAAAAAAATGTCAATTTTGCCTTTATTTGACCAGAAAACCTTACAATACAATAAACATATTTTTTGCTATTGCACTCAAAGTTAAAATATAAATTAAAAGGGCATTAAACACATTTTATTTACAATTGTCCATGTTAGATATAGTCTGCCATAATCAAGGATTAGATTAGAATATCATTTAAAAAAAAGCTTTACTAACATAATATTAAATTAAAGCTGCAAGCAGCGTTGGTCGGGCCCGCATATTTGACAGGTGCTAGTCCTAAGTGTCCCAATACTTTTGTCCAGTTGTAGTCCTAAGTGTCCTAATACTTTTGTCCAGTTGTAGTCCTAAGTGTCCCAAGACTTTTGTCAAGTTGTAGTCCTAAGTGTCCCAATACTTTTGTCCAGTTGTAGTCCTAAGTGTCCCAAGACTTTTGTCAAGTTGTAGTCCTAAGTGTCCCAATACTTTTGTCCAGTGTAAGTGTCCCAATACTTGTGTCCAGTGTAAGTGTCCCAATACTTTTGTCCAGTTTTCGGCCCAAGTGTCCCAATACTTATGTCCAGTGATAGTCCTTAGTGTCCCAATACTTTTGTCCAGTTTTAGTCTTAAGTGTCCCAAGACTTTTGTCAAGTTGTAGTCCTAAGTGTCCCAATACTTTTGTCCAGTGTAAGTGTCCCAATACTTTTGTCCAGTTTTCGGCCTAAGTGTCCCAATACTTTTGTCCAGTGATAGTCCTAAGTGTCCCAATACTTTTGTCCAGTTGTAGTCCTAAGTGTCCCAAGACTTTTGTCAAGTTGTAGTCCTAAGTGTCCCAATACTTTTGTCCAGTGTAAGTGTCCCAATACTTTTGTCCAGTGTAAGTGTCCCAATACTTTTGTCCAGTTTTCGGCCTAAGTGTCCCAATACTTTTGTCCAGTGATAGTCCTAAGTGTCCCAATACTTTTGTCCAGTTGTAGTCCTAAGTGTCCCAATACTTTTGTCAAGTTGTAGTCCTAAGTGTCCCAATACTTTTGTCCAGTGATAGTCCTAAGTGTCCCAATACTTTTGTCCAGTTGTAGTCCTAAGTGTCCCAATACTTTTGTCAAGTTGTAGTCCTAAGTGTCCCAATACTTTTGTCCAGTTGTAGTCCTAAGTGTCCCAAGACTTTTGTCAAGTTGTAGTCCTAAGTGTCCCAATACTTTTGTCCAGTGATAGTCCTAAGTGTCCCAATACTTTTGTCCAGTTGTAGTCCTAAGTGTCCCAATACGTTTGTCCAGTGTAAGTGTCCCAATACTTGTGTCCAGTGTAAGTGTCCCAATACTTTTGTCCAGTTTTCGGCCTAAGTGGCGAACCCTTTTGCTTTTTTTACCCAAGTCAAACACCAAATCTGATTTTTTTTGCCCTTAAAACCTCTAAAGGCTTAGTGGCCACATGCGTGGACAGCACCTTTTAGCTCTTATTTTGCAAAATTGTGTACACTACTGAATTGGGGTCTTATGGCCACTTATGTGGACACATATACTGCCATCTGGTGGTGTCAGAAGAATATAACATACAATGGGATTCATTAAAAATAAGAATTAGCATGAAGTACACATTTGTGTACTTATGGACTAAGTACATCATATCAAAAGATGATTCTTAGATTTTATTCTAATTAGGGTCCAATAAGCTCCAAATAGCAAAGAGAAATAAAAAAAAGCAGAAAGAGGTTTTGATTAACTAAATTAAGTGACAGATCGGATTTAGTTTGCCAGTCTAAACGCTCCAAATCTGATCTTTTGGCTTTAGATTCATGCATAGTCCTGAATCTGAGCTTTAATCATTTGGTACCAGTACCAAAATGTATTTGCTTTACTTTGATACTTTTCCAGATAAAGGGAACTACGAAAAAAAATGTCAATTTTGCCTTTATTTGAACAGAAAACCTTACAATACAATAAAGATATTTTTCCTATTGCACTCAAAGTTAAAATATAAATTAAAAGGGCATTAAAGACATTTTATTTACAATTGTCCATGTTACATATAGTCTGCCATAATCAAGGATTAGATTAGAATATCATTTAAAAAAAAAGTTTTACTAACATAATATTAAATTAAAGCTGCAAGCAGCGTTGGTCGGGCCCGCATATTTGACAGGTGCTAGTCCTAAGTGTCCCAATACTTTTGTCCAGTTGTAGTCCTAAGTGTCCCAAGACTTTTGTCAAGTTGTAGTCCTAAGTGTCCCAAGACTTTTGTCAAGTTGTAGTCCTAAATGTCCCAATACTTTTGTCCAGTGTAAGTGTCCCAATACTTGTGTCCAGTGTAAGTGTCCCAATACTTTTGTCCAGTTTTCGGCCTAAGTGTCCCAATACTTTTGTCCAGTGATAGTCCTAAGTGTCCCAATACTTTTGTCCAGTTTTAGTCCTAAGTGTCCCAAGACTTTTGTCAAGTTGTAGTCCTAAGTGTCCCAATACTTTTGTCCAGTGTAAGTGTCCCAATACTTGTGTCCAGTGTAAGTGTCCCAATACTTTTGTCCAGTTTTCGGCCTAAGTGTCCCAATACTTTTGTCCAGTGATAGTCCTAAGTGTCCCAAGACTTTTGTCAAGTTGTAGTCCTAAGTGTCCCAATACATTTGTCCAGTGTAAGTGTCCCAATACTTGTGTCCAGTGTAAGTGTCCCAATACTTTTGTCCAGTTTTAGTCCTAAGTGTCCCAAGACTTTTGTCAAGTTGTAGTCCTAAATGTCCCAATACTTTTGTCCAGTGTAAGTGTCCCAATACTTGTGTCCAGTGTAAGTGTCCCAATACTTTTGTCCAGTTTTCGGCCTAAGTGTCCCAATACTTTTGTCCAGTGATAGTCCTAAGTGTCCCAATACTTGTGTCCAGTTGTAGTCCTAAGTGTCCCAAGACTTTTGTCAAGTTGTAGTCCTAAGTGTCCCAATACTTTTGTCCAGTGTAAGTGTCCCAATACTTTTGTCCAGTTTTCGGCCTAAGTGTCCCAATACTTTTGTCCAGTGATAGTCCTAAGTGTCCCAATACTTTTGTCCAGTTGTAGTCCTAAGTGTCCCAAGACTTTTGTCAAGTTGTAGTCCTAAGTGTCCCAATACTTGTGTCCAGTGTAAGTGTCCCAATACTTTTGTCCAGTTTTCGGCCTAAGTGTCCCAATACTTTTGTCCAGTGATAGTCCTAAGTGTCCCAATACTTTTGTCCAGTTGTAGTCCTAAGTGTCCCAAGACTTTTGTCAAGTTGTAGTCCTAAGTGTCCCAATACTTTTGTCCAGTGTAAGTGTCCCAATACTTGTGTCCAGTGTAAGTGTCCCAATACTTTTGTCCAGTTTTCGGCCTAAGTGACGAACCCTTTTGCTTTTTTACCCAAGTCAAACACCAAATCTGATTTTTTTTTGCCTTTAAAACCTCTAAAGGCTTAGTGGCCACATGCGTGGACAGCACCTTTTAGGTCTTATTTTGCAAAATTGTGTACACTACTGAATTGGGGTCTTATAGCCACTTATGTGGACACTTATACCGCCATCTGGTGGTGTCAGAAGAATATAACGTAAAATGGAATTCATTAAAAATAAGAATTAGCATGAAGTACACATTTGTGTACTTATGGACTAAGTACATCATATCAAAAGATGATTCTTAGTTTTTATTCTAATTAGGGTCCAATAAGCTCCAAATAGCAAAGAGAAATAAAAAAAAGCATGTAAACAAACAGCTTGGGCCTAAAGAGGTTTTGATTAATTCAATTACCGTATTTTCCGCACCATTAGCCGCACCTAAAAACCACAAATTTACTCAAAAGCTGACAGTGCGCCTTTTAACCCGGTGCGCTTTATATATGGATAAATATTAAGATTCATTTTCATAAAGTTTCGATCTCGCAACTTCGGTAAACAGCCGCCATCTTTTTTCCCGGTAGAACAGGAAGCGCTTCTTCTTCTACGCAAGCAACCGCCAAGGTAAGCACCCGCCCCCATAGAACAGGAAGCGCTTCTTCTTCTACTGTAAGCAACCACCCGCCCCCGGAAGAAGAAGAAAAAACGCGCGGATATCACCGTACGTTTAATTTCCTGTTTACATCTGTAAAGACCACAAAATGGCTCCTACTAAGCGACAGGTTTCCGGTTCATGAAAAGACGCAATCTCTCCACCCGCACATGGACTACTATTTCACAGCAACTGCCTAAAGACTTTCAAGAAAAGCTGGCTACTTTCCGTGCATATTGTAAAAACAAGATAGCTGAAAAAAAGATCCGGCCAGAGAACATTATCAACATGGACGAGGTTCCACTGACTTTTGATATTCCTGTGAACCGCACTGTGGATACAACGGGAGCACGTACGGTGAATATTCG
The DNA here is from genome assembly GCF_033978685.3 of Nerophis lumbriciformis. Classification (NCBI taxonomy): domain Eukaryota; kingdom Metazoa; phylum Chordata; class Actinopteri; order Syngnathiformes; family Syngnathidae; genus Nerophis; species Nerophis lumbriciformis. Next base: position 54,892,732 of record NC_084554.2, read on the forward strand.
CACCACAGGGAATGAGAAGTCATCCTTCACTGTGGTTCTAGCTTGCCATGCTAATGGCCAGAAACTTCCACCCATGGTGACATTCCAAAGGAAGACCTTGCCAAAAGAGACCTTTCCAGCCGGCGTCATCATAAAAGCTAACTCGAAGGGATGGATGGATGAAGAAAAGATGAGCGAGTGGTTAAGGGAAGTTTACGCGAAGAGGCCGGGTGGCTTTTTTCACGCAGCTCCGTCCATGTTGATATACGACTCCATGCTCGCCCACATCACGCTGGTTTGTTATACATTATTAAAGTTTGACTGACCTATCTGACTGTTTTTTTGACATTCCTTTAGCGCAGTTAGATGCGGCTTATAACACGGGGCGGCTTATAGGTGGACAAAGTTTTGAAATATGCCGTTCATTGAAGGCGCGGCTTATAACCCAGGGCGCCTTATGGTGCGGAAAATACGGTATATATAATTATTCTAAGAACGTCAAATACACATTTCTAAGCTAAGCCTGAGTCAATCAAAGCCAGTTTGCCTTCCCCTCCCCACTAATCCCATTTTGTTGACTGCTCACACTAAGTACATTAGTCTGTGTTTACTCCGTCTGACCTTAAAGCCAAACCAGGACTAACATCTTATTTTTTTAATCCCTCATAGAGGCAATAAAAGTAGTAGTAGTCCTTGATTAACTGAACAAACGTCTTCTCTATTTAATGTCGGCAGAAGGGTGAGTAGAAGAGGAAGAAAGGTGACATCGGGGTCAAGGATGGTCATGTTTCTCCTCTTCTATCTCACGGCCGTGTGGACTCAATGGGGTCCGGATCAGGTCTCACCTGTGGGGAAGTTTCCCACAACCTCCCGCACACACCAACGTTGTGGTCCTGCACGTCACATGTCAGTAAGGAACCAAATAATACATCCATCCATCCATCCATTTTCTACCGCTTAATCCAGGGGTGCTCACACTTTTTCTGCAGGCGAGCTACTTTTCAATTGATCAAGTCGTGGGGATCTACCTCATTCAGATATATCATTTATATTTACTTATTTATGAAATATATGTTTTTGTTAACAAGTTAAAGGTGTTTAATGATAATACAAGCATGTTTAACACATATAGTTAATATTGTTAAAAAGTTAAAGGTGTTTAAAGATAATACAAGCATGTTTAACACATATAGTTAATATTGTTAACAAGTTAAAGGTCTTTAAAGATAATACAAGCATGTTTAACACATATAGTTAATATTGTTAACAAGTTAAAGATGTTTAATGATAATGCAAGCATGTTTAACACATATAGTTAATATTGTTAATAAATTAAAGGTGTTTAATGATAATGCAAGCATGTTTAATACATATAGTTAATATTGTTAACAAGTTAAAGGTGTTTAAAGATAATTCAAGCATGTTTAACACATATAGTTAATATTGTTAACAACTTAAAGGTGGTTAAAGATAATACAAGCATGTTTAACACTTAGAGTTAATATTGGTAATAAGTTAAAGGTGTTTAAAGATAATACAAGCTTGTTTAACACATATACTTAATATTGTTAACAACTTAAAGGTGGTTAAAGATAATGCAAGCATGTTTAACACATATAGTTAATATTGTTAATAAATTAAAGGTGTTTAATGATAATACAAACATGTTTAACACATATAGTTAATATTGTTAACAAGTTAAAGGTGTTTAAAGATAATACAAGCATGTTTAACACATATAGTTAATATTGTTAATACATTAAAGGTGTTTAATGATAATACAAGCATGTTTAACACATATAGTTACTATTGTTAACAAGTAAAAGGTGTTTAATGATAATGCAAGCATGTTTAACACATATAGTTAATATTGTTAACTGTGCGCCACTGTGCGCGCTTTGGTTTGATCCTTTTTTGTAGTTCTAGTGTTTCAATAAATCATGTACCTTCATTCCCGTCTCGCCCGTGCCAACTTTCCGTTGCATCCCGGAAAAGCAAACTCCCAAGATCAAGTCTTGACAAAAGGTGGTTAAAGATAATACAAGCATGTTTAACACATATAGTTAATATTGTTAACAAGTTAAAGGTGTTTAAAGATAATACAAGCATGTTTAACACATATACTTAATATTGTTAACAAGTTAAAGGTGTTTAAAGATAATACAAGCATGTTTAACACATATAGTTAATATTGTTAATAAGTTATAAAGGTGTTTAAAGATAATACAAGCACGTTTAACACATATAGATTCCTTTCTTTCATGAAGACAAGAATATAAGTTGGTGTATTACCTGATTCTGATAACTTGCATTGATTGGAATCAGACAGTGGTGATGATAACGTCCGCATTTTCGAATGGAGGAGAAAAAAAGTCCTCCTTTCTGTCCAATACCACATGAAAGTGGTTGGTTTTTGGCATCTTATTTGTCCAGCTTCCGTACTCCTTTGTATACACTTTACAAAAAATACATTGTCGGCAAACTCCGTAGCTTGCTAGCTTGTGCACGCCAGCTTTCTGAGACTCTTATTTTGGTAGTGCAACTGTGCAGTCGGTCTTTGGAGTTTTGACGACAGGTACGGCGCCAGAGTCTGTTGAAATAAAGTGTTTCTCGCCTTCCAGTCGGTCATTTTAATGAGCTGGCAGCAGCCAGCGTCATCTCAGAAGACCCTCGGGTGCCGTGAATGTCAATCAAGTGACGAAAGTGACGTCATAGTGAAGATTTATGATCGCTCGTTTTTAGGACTATTTTTTTAATGCCTGGCTGGTGATCGACTGACACACCCTCCACGATCGACCGGTAGCTCGCGATCGACGTAATGAGCACCCCTGCATTAATCCCTTCGGGGTCGCATAATACAAAACGTGAAATAAATACTGATAAGTGTCCATTAAACTGACCAATATTTTGGTACCAAAATGTATTTTGATATTTTTTCTAAATAAAGGGGACCACACAAAATTGTCATTATTGTCTTTATATGAACAAAAAATGTTAGTGTACATGAAACATATGTTTATTATTGTCATTTAGTCCTTAAATAAAATAGACAACTTGTCTTTTAGTAGTAAGTAAACAAACAAAGACTCCTAATTAGTCTTAGTAACATATTGTGTCATTTATACACCTAATAGCTAGAACTAATATGCATATATCTAAAAAAAGGCTTTTTAAAAAAAAAAAAAAAAGAAGGGTTTTTAAGCCTTTTTTAAAAGCATCCACAGTCTGTGGTACCCTCAGGTGGTCAGGGAGAGCGTTCCACAGACTGGGAGCGGCATTGTAGTAGTAAGTAAACAAACAAAGACTCCTAATTAGTCTATGCAGTAACATATTGTGTCATTTATACACCTATTATTTTGTACACATTATGAGGGACAAACTGTAAAAAAAATTATTATTAATGAACTTGTTCATTTACTGTTAATATCTGCTTATTTTCTGTTTGAACATGTTCTATCGACACTTCTGTTAAAATGTAATAATCACTTATTCTTCTCTTCTTTGATACTTTACATTAGTTTTGGATGATACCACACATTTAGGTATCGATCTGATACCAAGTAGTTACAGGATCATACATTGGTCATATTCAAAGTCCTCATGTGTCCAGGGACGTATTTACTGGCTTTATAAACATAATATGGATTTAAAAAATTTTTTTTTTATTGATGTGATCATAGTAATATCAACTAGATACACTCTTGTACTTGGTATCATTACAGTGGATGTCAGGTGTAGATCCACCCGTGGCGTTTGTTTACATTGTGACGCCGGTACTTGTAAGAAGCATAGACAATATTGATGTAATCATAGTAGTATCGACTAGATACGCTATTGTACTTGGTATCAATACAGTGGCTGTCGGGTGTAGATCCACCCATTTGTTTACATTGAAGAGCGCTAGCTCGCTGTTAGCAGTGAGCTATTGTATCCTCCTACGGTGTGTAGTGGAGCATGTTTAGCTAGTCCTCGCCCTCCAGTGATAATGCTACTTGTAAGAAACTTACTTTATTTGTCGCCATGGAGGCCAGGATTAGTGATTTAGAAGTAGCTAAAACACTGTGGATGGACGTTAGCTGCTAGCTAGCTAGCCATGTCTTAAAGCAGCTCTTCCTGAGGGTGTTTCAGTGTTATAACTTCACCTTTATCTTTTTTACACCAAAATGCGTCCATTCTCCCTTTTCTGTCTACACACTGTGTCTGCTTGTAAGTACTCTGTGTGTGTGCGCTGCCGAACATGCTCCTCTGCTCGTCATGCCCGTTAAAAAGACAAAAAAACGGTACTTTTCAAACAGAGTATAGTACTGTTTTTGATTCATTAGTACCGCGATACTATACTAGTACCGGTATACCGTACTAGTATAGTACCATATAGTACTAGTCTACAGTCAAACGTGTTTCCATTGAGGGCCACATCTCAGTCATATACAACAAACATCAGTAAATACCCAACCTTTTTTCCACATCCTGGAATAATCCTGTCTAAAACTGGGTTAGGTTGTGTCCCTCACAGGGCCAACATTCAAGTCCAAGATCACACCTGAGTGGTTCTGAGAGGCATGGAGAGGGTTTCTCCTTCCAAACCACTTTGGACCAGTTTTAGAATTTTTGGCAGTTTGCTTGATCCACGATCAAAAATGAGCGTCGATCTGGGCAGGAAATCAAATACCCTTTTTCTGGCCCTGGAAATGGTAAAAAAATACTAATCTTTAGGGGGGAATAATTTGAATGCACTTTCAATGGCAAATAAATCTACTAATTAGTGTTAATCAGCTACATGCCCTTGATGAATTATTTGAAATCGTTAGCATCCAAAGTACCTCGTCAGTGATTGTAATTACAGGATTATTAGCAAACCTGTTGCTTGGTTTGCCTCTGCAGACATGAGTTAAATTTTTTTTTAAATTTTTTTAAAAAAAATTAAAAAAAATTAAATAAAAAAAATAAAAATAAAAAAATAAATAAAAAAAATAAAAAATAAAAAAAGTATTTTGGCAAATAATCATGAACTTAGAATTTAAAGGCAGCAACACATTGCAAAAAAGGCATTTTTACCAGTGTGTTACATGGCCTTTTCTTTTAACAACACTCAGTAAAGGTTTGGGAACTGAGGAGACACATTTTTAAAGTGGAATTCTTTCCCATTCTTGCTTGGTTAGGGTTAAGATTAGGGTTAGGGTTAGGGTTAGGGTTAGGGTTAGGGTTAGGGTTAGGGTTAGGGTTAGGGTTAAGATTAGGGTTAGGGTAAATTTTTTTTTTTAAAGTTAAAAAAAAGTTAAAAAAAAGTTTAAAAAAAAGTTTTTAAAAAAGTTAAAAAAAAGTTAAAAAAAAGTTAAAAAAAAGTTAAAAAAAAGTTTAAAAAAAAAAAAATAAATTAAAAAAAATTTAAAAAAATTAAAAAAAAATTAATTTTTTTTAAAAAATTTAAATTTTTTTTAAAATTTTTTAAATTTTTTTTAAAAAAATTTACATTTTTTTTTAAAAAATTTACATTTTTTAAAAAAAAATTTGAATTTAAAAAAAAAATGTTTTAAAAAAATTTAAAAAATTTAAAAAAAAGTATTTTGGCAAATAATCATGAACTTAGAATTTAAAGGCAGCAACACATTGCAAAAAAGGCATTTTTACCATGGCCTTTTCTTTTAACAACACTCAGTAAAGGTTTGGGAACTGAGGAGACACATTTTTAAAGTGGAATTCTTTCCCATTCTTGCTTGGTTAGGGTTAAGATTAGGGTTAGGGTTAGGGTTAGGGTTAGGGTTAAGATTAGGGTTAGGGTTAGGGTAAATTTTTTTTTAAAAAGTTAAAAAAAAGTTTAAAAAAAAGTAAAAAAAAAAAGTTAAAAAAAAAGTTAAAAAAAAGTTAAAAAAAAGTTAAATTATTTTTGTAAAAATTTAAATTTTTTAATTTTTTTTAAAAAAAATTAAATTTTTTTAAATTTTTTAAATTTTTTAAAAAATTTTCTAATTTTTTTTTAAATTTTTAAAAAAAAATTCTAAATTTTTTTTAAATTTTTTTAAAATTTTTACATTTTTTAACATTTTTTTTAAAAATTAAAAAAAAAGTATTTTGGCAAATAATCATGAACTTGGAATTTAAAGGCAGCAACACATTGCAAAAAAGGCATTTTTACCAGTGTGTTACATGGCCTTTTCTTTTAACAACACTCAGTAAAGGTTTGGGAACTGAGGAGACACATTTTTGAAGTGGAATTCTTTCCCATTCTTGCTTGATGTACAGCTTGACAGTTGTTCGACAGTCTCCCTTCTCATATTTTAGCCTTCACACATTTTCAATGGCATCGTTTTGCTGAAATAAGCAGGGGCGTCCATGATAACGTTGCTTGGATTGGCAACATATGTTGCTCCAAAACCTGTATGTACCTTTCAGCATTAATGGTGCCTTCACAGATGTGTAAGTTACCCATGTCTTGGGCACTAATACACCCCCATACCATCACACATGCTGGCTTTTACACTTTCACCCTAGAACAGTCCGGATGGTTCTTTTCCTCTTTGGTCTGGAGGACACAACATCCACAGTTTGCAAAAACAATTTTAAATGTGGACTCGTCAGACCACAAAACAATTTTCCACTTTGTATCGGTCCATCTTAGATGAGCTCAGGCCCAGCGTAGCGTTTCTGGGTGTTGTTGATAAATGGCTTTTGGCTTTGCATAGTAGAGTTTTAACTTGCACTTGCAGATGTAGCGACCAACTGTAGTTACTGACAGTGGTTTTCTGAAGTGTTCCCGAGCCCATGTGGTGATATCCTTTACACACTGATGTCGCTTTTTGATGCAGGGATCCAAGGTGTGTAATATCATGGCTTTGATTTCTGGGTTGTGGAATACTTATTTAGAGCCAATGGGACTAACTTAGTCCATGGACACGTACTGAGTGTGACTTGTCCATGTCTGACGGTACAAAGTTCAGTAAATACCCAACCTTTTTGCCATTTGACTAAACATCCTGGAATAAATCTTGTCTAAAACTGGGTTAGGTTGTGTCCCTCACAGGGCCAACATTCAAGTCCAAGATCACACCTGAGTGGTTCTGAGAGGCATGGAGAGGGTTTCTCCTTCCAAACCACTTTGGACCAGTTTTAGATTTTTCGGCGGTTTTGCTTGATCCACGATCAAAAATGAGCGTCGGTCTGGGCAGGAAATCAAATACCTTTTTCTGGCCCTGGAAATGGTAAAAAAATACTAATCTTTAGGGGGGAATAATTTGAATACACTTTCAATGGCAAATAAATCTACTAATTAGTGTTAATCAGCTACATGCCCTTGATGAATTATTTGAAATCGTTAGCATCCAAAGTACCTCGTCAGTGATTGTAATTACAGGATTATTAGCAAACCTGTTGCTTGGTTTGCCTCTGCAGACATGAGTTAAAAAAAAGTTAAAAATTAAAAAAAATTGTTTTTTTTAAATTAAAAAAATTAAAAAAAATTTAAAAATTTTTAAATTTTTAAAAAAAATGTTTTAAAAAAATTAAAAAATTTAAAAAAAAAGTATTTTGGCAAATAATCATGAACTTAGAATTTAAAGGCAGCAACACATTGCAAAAAAGGCATTTTTACCAGTGTGTTACATGGCCTTTTCTTTTAACAACACTCAGTAAAGGTTTGGGAACTGAGGAGACACATTTTTAAAGTGGAATTATTTCCCATTCTTGCTTGGTTAGGGTTAAGATTAGGGTTAGGGTTAGGGTTAGGGTTAGGGTTAGGGTTAGAGTTAAGATTAGGGTTAGGGTAAATTTTTTTTAAAAAAGTTTAAAAAAAGTTAAAAAAAAAGTTTAAAAAAAAGTTAAAAAAAAGTTAAAAAAAAGTTTAAAAGAAGTTAAAAAAAGTTAAAAATAAAAAATAAAAAAAATAAATTAAAAAAATTAAAATATTTTAAAAAAAATTAAAAAAAATTAAAAAATTTTTTAAAAAAATTAAATTTTTTTTAAAAAAATTAAATTTTTTTAAAAAAATGTAATTTTTTTTAAATTTAAAAAAAAAATGTTTAAAAAAAATTAAAACAAATTTAAAAAAAGTATTTTGGCAAATAATCATGAACTTAGAATTTAAAGGCAGCAACACATTGCAAAAAAGGCAATTTTACCAGTGTGTTACATGGCCTTTTCTTTTAACAACACTCAGTAAAGGTTTGGGAACTGAGGAGACACATTTTTAAAGTGGAATTCTTTCCCATTCTTGCTTGGTTAGGGTTAAGATTAGGGTTAGGGTTAGGGTTAGGGTTAGGGTTAGGGTTAGGGTTAGGGTTAAGATTAGGGTTAGGGTTAGGGTAATTTTTTTTTTAAAAAAGTTAAAAAAAAGTTTAAAAAAAAGTTTAAAAAAAAGTTTAAAAAAAAGTTTTAAAAAAAGTTAAAAAAAAAGTTTAAAAAAAAGTTAAAAAAAAGTTTAAAAAAAGTTAAAGAAAAGTTAAAAAAATTTAAAAAAAATTAAAAAAAATTAAAATTTTTTAAATTTTTAAATTTTTTTTAAATCTTTTTAAAAAATTTTAATTTTTTTTTAAAAAATGTAAAAAATTTAAATTTTTTTTTAAAAAATTAAAAAAATTAAAAAAAAGTATTTTGGCAAATAATCATGAACTTAGAATTTAAAGGCAGCAACACATTGCAAAAAAGGCATTTTTACCAGTGTGTTACATGGCCTTTTCTTTTAACAACACTCAGTAAAGGTTTGGGAACTGAGGAGACACATTTTTAAAGTGGAATTCTTTCCCATTCTTGCTTGGTTAGGGTTAAGATTAGGGTTAGGGTTAGGGTTAGGGTTAGGGTTAAGATTAGGGTTAGGGTTAGGGTAATTTTTAGCCTTCACACATTTTCAATGGCATCGTTTTGCTGAAATAAGCAGGGGCGTCCATGGTAACGTTGCTTGGATGGCAACATATGTTGCTCCAAAACCTGTATGTACCTTTCAGCATTAATGGCGCCTTCACAGATGTGTAAGTTACCCATGTCTTGGGCACTAATACACCCCCATACCATCACACATGCTGCCTTTTACACTTTCACCCTAGAACAGTCCGGATGGTTCTTTTCCTCTTTGGTCCGGAGGACACAACATCCACAGTTTGCAAAAACAATTTTAAATATGGACTCGTCAGACCACAAAACAATTTTCCACTTTGTATCAGTCCATCTTAGATGAGCTCAGGCCCAGCAAAGCGTTTCTGGGTGTTGTTGATAAATGGCTTTTGGCTTTGCATAGTAGAGTTTTAACTTGCACTTGCAGATGTAGCGACCAACTGTAGTTACTGACAGTGGTTTTCTGAAGTGTTCCCGAGCCCATGTGGTGATATCCTTTACACACTGATGTCGCTTTTTGATGCAGGGATCCAAGGTGTGTAATATCATGGCTTTGATTTCTGGGTTGTGGAATACTTATTTAGAGCCAATGGGACTAACTTAGTCCATGGACACGTACTGAGTGTGACTTGTCCATGTCTGACGGTACAAAGTTCAGTAAATACCCAACCTTTTTGCCATTTGACTAAACATCCTGGAATAAATCTTGTCTAAAACTGGGTTAGGTTGTGTCCCTCACAGGGCCAACATTCAAGTCAAAGATCACACCTGAGTGGTTCTGAGAGGCATGGAGAGGGTTTCTCCTTCCAAACCACTTTGGACCAGTTTTAGATTTTTCAGCAGTTTGCTTGATCCACGATCAAAAATGAGCGTCGGTCTGGGCAGGAAATCAAATACCTTTTTCTGGCCCTGGAAATGGTAAAAAAATACTAATCTTTAGGGGGGAACAATTTGAATGCACTTTCAATGGCAAATAAATCTGCTAATTAGTGTTAATCAGCTACATGCTCTTGATGAATTATTTGAAATCGTTAGCATCCAAAGTATGATTAGCGAGCGTGTTGCTTGGTTTCGTGACGGAAGGACAACAGGGTGCCAAGAACTAAATCATCCAGACTCGAGATAAATTGTATTATTGTGTTTATTTTACCTAAAAATAAATATTTTTATTAATAAAAAAATAAAAAAATTTTTTTTACTATATTTTGCTAAAAACATAAAAATTAATTGTATTTTTATTTGTATTTTTTTCGTGACTCCTTATTACATCCAGCCATAGAATTATAAATTAAAATAAACATATTTGAAATAATTGATTTTAAATTATCGTAATAATTCATTTAAAATGACCATATTTAATTATTAAAAGGCCTGTTTCATGAGGGGTTCCCTCAATCATCAGGAGATTTTAATGGAAGCATTCACATACCATGGTTTATATAGGGCACAGAGTGGGTAGGTACAGGCTGGTGTAGGGGCGTGGTGATTGGCTCATGTGTTACCTAGGAGGTGTTTCCGTCTGTGGCGGCATGCTGATACAATTTCGCTGCGCTTGTTGAGGGATGACAGGTATGGACGGTAAATAATAAACAGTTTCTCTTTCAAGCATAGGTTGCATCTTTTATTACCACTATTGTAAGGTGTGCTGGATGCAAGAATTTGCCATGTTATTGAATATTCAACATTATTGTCTTTGAGGTCCCAAATGTGTTTGCTGAGTTCTGTGGTATTCCGCAGGTTTTGGTTCCTGAAAGAAGCCTTGTGATTGTTCCATCTGGTTTTAAACTCTCCCTCGGTTAATCCTACATATGTGTCGGATGTGTTGATGTCCTTGCGTGTTACCTTAGATTGGTAAACAACTGATGTTTGTAAGCACCCCCCCGTTGAGAGGGCAATCAGGTTTCTTGCGGCAGTTGCAGCCTTTGTTGGTTTTGGAGTCGCTCTGTCCGGTGGCCGACGGCTCATTTGCAATTGTTTTGTTGTGGTTTGAGATCATTTGTCGTATATTGTTCATGCAGCTGTAGCTCAATTTAATGTTGTTCTTGTTGAATACTTTTCTTAGGGTGTTGCCCTTGGGGAAGTGTTTGTCAATCAGAGTGAGGAATTTGTGGCCAATGTTAGTTGAGACGTTTTTGCTGTATGGGGGGTTGTACCAGATGATGTTGTTTCGTTTTCTGTTCTTTTTTCCCACACATACATATATTGCGCTCTACTACGGTATCGAGCACTATTTTTTGGATAACCTTATTAAGACATATATATATATATATATATATATATATATATATATATATATATATATATATATATATATATATATATATATATATATATATATATATATATATATGTATGAAATACTTGACTTGGTGAATTCTAGCTGTCAATATACTCCTCCCCTCTTAACCACGCCCCCAACCACGCCCCGCCCCACCCCCGACCACACCCCCACCCCCCACCTCCCGAAATCGGAGGTCTCAAAGTTGGCAAGCATGACCAAAAGTCACAATGTCTGATAGAGTTCTAAAAACGTTATGACAGACCACCTAAAACAGTTTTTTACTGAATGGGACACCCAAAATGTACATGAAAGTGGGATTTACAATATTAGCTATGACTAATAAAACACTGAATATTAACAACATATGAACGTCGCTCCTCTTTTACGTGGGATTTACAATATTAGCTATGGACAATAAAACACTGAATATTAACAACATATGAACATATTTTACTTCTCAGACCAGCTTCTCCATAGTTGTATCTTTTACAATCAAGCAAAACACAACAAAAATGTAACAAACAGCAAAATATGAACGCAAAGTGTAATAAACACCTACATTGTGATATATTATTACTTTTTTGCAGAATTTGTTGTACAAATTTGCTGTTTCTGACACAGGCGTTTGGAGCTGGCTGCTCTGAAAACAAGCTCCGCCCACTTTGCTTTGTTCCTGGTCTGAGCTGCTGTGACGTAGATTACCCTAATAACTCCTATAACACCCAAAAGTGCAGATTACAACCATTGAAATACTTTCTATAGTTCAAGATTTACAGTCATTTAAAAACATCACTTATGTATGCAGGAGGAGTAGTGACGGCACAGTTCCACAAGAGGGCAATGTATTTATTATATATATATATATATATATATATATATATATATATATATATATATATATATATATATATATATATATATAATAATAATAAATATATACATAATAACAAAAAATACTATAAATTAAAAAGGGGGAAATGGAGTGTGACTAGATCCAACGTGGATCTAACTCCTATAACACCCAAAAGTGCAGATTTCAACCATTGAAATACTTTCTATGGTTCAAGACTTACGGTCATTTAAAAACATCACTGCACATCGTAATGGCAGGTACAGTTTTGATGTTAAAGGTCTAAAAAAATATGTAGAACGTCCGGCGGTTTCGAGCAGTACATATTTTTTCTGTCAAAATGAAAAAAATCTATTACATTTAGTAAAAAAATATGAAGTACTTTATTGACACATATCATTTCCAGATAAAATGAGGTGGCTGTTATGTATGCAGGAGGAGTAGTGACGGCACAGTTCCACAAGCGGGCAATGTTTTTATTATATATATATATATTAATAAATATATATATATAATAACAAAAAATACTATAAATTAAAAAGGGGGAAATGGAGTGTGACTATATCCAAGGTGGATCTAACTTCTTTAACACCCAAAAGTGCAGATTTCAACCATTGAAATACTTTTCTATAGTTCAAGACTTACGGTCATTTAAAAACAGCACTGCACATCGTAATGGCAGGTACAGTTTTGATGTTAAAGGTCTAAAAGATATGTAGAACGTCCGGCGGTTTCAAGCAGTACATATTTGTTTTGTCAAAATGAAAAAAATCTATTACATTTAGTAAAAAAATATGAAGTACTTTATTGACACATATCATTTCCAGGTGTTTGCCGGCCAGATAAAATGAATTGGCTGTTAAGTATACAGGAGGAGTAGTGACGGCACAGTTCCACAAGAGGGCAATGTATTTATTGTATATATATATATATATATATTAATAAATATATATATAATAACAAACAATACTATAAATTAAAAAGGGGGAAATGGAGTGTGACTATATCCAAGGTGGATCTAACTTCTTTAACACCCAAAAGTGCAGATTTCAACTATTGAAATACTTTCTATAGTTCAAGACTTACGGTCATTTGACCCTTGAGGTGATATCAAATTAACACTAAAGCTGGCCCGCTGATTATATATTGCGGCGGTGCCGCGGTAACACTGCATTTACCGCTAATTCTAATACTTGCCAACCCTTACGGGAGTCTTCCAAACTTCAGCGCCCCTCCCGGAAATCGTCACGTCTGCTTTACAGCCAGTCCAACGATGTTAGAATGGATGAAAAGCCGAATGTGACGATAGCTGGTAGAGTACGTTAAAGGCAGTGCATTTAAGGCACGGCCCCAAGACTGTGGACTACGAGATATAATGACTGATGAACACCTTGGTTGGATAATGAGGGTTGCCTCAGCTCAAAGCCTGAGCCCCGACATTAATGAACTAGCATCCAAGAAAAGATGGCAGGTATCTTGGGCACATCAGATTAGATCTGTGTGTTGCAAACTGAGCCGTTTAAAGATCCTGAATGGTTGGTTTATTCATTGTTATTTTATTTTCAAAGTTATTAGCCTGTGGAAAAAGTTAATGTTGATATTTTTACATTTTTATTTACCTCAGAAGGCTGCAAATAGAAAAGAGGCATTCAATTTTTATTTAAATTGTATTTGATATGCCATTGATATGTTTGAATTATTAGGGCCCGCATGGCCCATTGCATAAGGACTCCCTGTGGGAGTCCTTATGCAATGGGACATAAGGACCTATTGAATTTGTAAGGTTTTATTATTCTTTATTCTTCCGCCGCCACTTTAAACTGTAATGTGACCCACTTAACATGCTTCAAAACTCACCATATTTGACCCACACATCAGGACCTGCAAAAATTGCCTTTTGATAAAAAAACCAAACCCCAAAAATAAAAATTGCGCTCTAGCGCCCCCTAGGGGAAAAAAACTAGACTGCCTGTAACTCCCACTAGGAAGGTCGGAGAGACATGAAACAAAAACCTCTATGTAGGTCTGGCTCAGACCTAGCTTTCATTCTCGGGCTAAAATCAACAGGAAGTTGGCAATTCCCCCTTCAAGACAAAAAAGTACTAAAAACGGTCACTTTTGCCTCTTTGAGCTGTAATTTGACCCCCTTAACATGCTTCAAAACTCACCAAACTGAACGCACACATCAGGACTGTCAAAAATTGCGATCTAATAAAAAAACCTAACCCCAAATTTAAAAATTGCGCTCTAGAGAAATTTTTGAATAAAACGGAGAAAAAACTGCTCCTCGGAAGAAAAAAATGACAAAACTGCCTGTAACTCCCACTGGGAAGGTCGGAGAGACATGAAACAAAAACCTCTATGTAGATCTAACTTAGACCTACATTTCATAAATCGACAACTTCCAGCAAAAATCAACAGGAAGTTTGCTATTCCCCCTTCAAAACAAAATTTTTGTAAAAATCGGTCACCTTTCTTCAAACATTATCTCATCTGAGCGCGTTTGTTGTTTCGGCTTCAAACTAACACAGGAGAGAGATTGAACCCTTCTGATTAAAAGTTGGCGAAAGAGTTTTGATACCTGCTCCGGTTTTGATTTTATGACCCTTCAAAGAACCGCTGCGCTGATGCTGCTGCGCTGCTGTTTTTTTTAAGATGGCTGCTTAAAAGCAGGATGCACCAACGTGCCCACACAATGCAGACTAGGTAGGTACACTAGACAAAAGTATTGGGACACTTATGACTATCACTGGACAAAAGTATTGGGACACTTAAGCCGAAAACTGGACAAAAGTATTGGGACACTTGGGACTACAACTTGACAAAAGTATTGGGACACTTACGACTAAAAGTAGACAACAGTATTGGGAAACTTAGGACTACCACTGGACAAAAGTATTGGGACACTTACACTGGACAAAAGTATTGGGACACTTGCGACTAAAACTTGACAAAAGTATTGGGACACTTAGGACTAGCACCTGCCAAATACGCGGGCCCGACCAATGCTGCTTGCAGCTTTAATTATTATTATTATTTGAAACTGGATTTTGCATGTCACTATAAAGTTATATAAGCCTTGCTTGTTCAATATTCAATGCAAAACTTGTTTGGGTCCCTATTAAAAGGTTCATTTGTTCAACCTTGGCCCGCGGCTTTGTTCAGTTTTACATTTTGGCCCACTCTATTTGAGTTCGACACCCGTGCATTATAATCTAGCTAGCGTTCTATAGAGCTGCTAGCATCATAACCCCTCCGGTGTTTGCCGGCCAGATAAAATGATGTGGTTGTTAAGTATGCAGGAGGAGTAGTGACGGCACAGTTCCACAAGAGGGCAATGTATTTATTATATATATATATATATATATTAATAAATATATATATAATAACAAACAATACTATAAATTAAAAAGGGGGAAATGGAGTGTGACTAGATCCAACGTGGATCTAACTCCTATAACACCCAAAAGTGCAGATTTCAACCATTGAAATGTTTTCTATAGTTCAAGACTTACGGTCATTTAAAAACAGCACTGCACATCGTAATGGCAGGTACAGTTTTGATGTTAAAGGTCTAAAAGATATGTAGAACGTCCGGCGGTTTCAAGCAGTACATATTTTTTCTGTCAAAATGAAAAAAATCTATTACATTTAGTAAAAAAATATGAAGTACTTTATTGACACATATCATTTGCAGGTGTTTGATAAAATGAGGTGGCTGTTATGTATGCAGGAGGAGTAGTGACGGCACAGTTCCACAAGAGGGCAATGTATTTATTATATATACATATATATATATATATATATATATATATATTAATAAATATATATATATAATAACAACAAGTTAAAACTTGTTTGGGTCCCTATTAAAAGGTTCATTTGTTCAACCTTGGCCCGCGGCTTTGTTCAGTTTTACATTTTGGCCCACTCTATTTGAGTTTGACACCCGTGCATTATAATCTAGCTAGCGTTCTATAGAGCTGCTAGCATCATAACCCCTCCCTCCCGGTGTAAGCTCCGCCCCCACCACTACACACGCACATAGCATGCACACAGCATCAAATATATCGCAATGCTACAAAAGCGGTGTTTGGAGAGTGTATGATTCCGTTCAGCAAAATAGCAACCGGCCGTTTTTTTTAACCCCATTTGTTCACCTTGCACATGTTCACCAAATGCCAGCTGTTAGTGGTGTGCTCAGCTCGTGGACCCAATGTAAGACTGCACCTTTAGCTCGGAATGTAGCACCGCCTTGCTACATGCCTGTCAAGGATCCCCTTTTTGAAAAATAACTGTCCCATCCAATAACACTATTTTAGTGCGGGGTTCCCCGGGACGGAATCTAAAAAAGTAATAATAATAAAAAGTAATACAAGTAATAATAAATAATACAGCGGGTTTTTTTTTTATCATTAATTGATGGTAAGCTCGCCCGTTTATGTGTGGTGAAAAATAGAATACAACTTCTTTCTAGTTGAGAGATTTATTGTTGAGGAACCATTCCTTTCAGAGAGTCGTTCAAAAGACTGGTTCGTTATTTTTTTGTGTTTTTTTTTTTTTTTAGATATACCTCTTTAAATAACGTTGAGTACTTGCTTGTTTCCCGGTTTTCCCTGACATTTTTTCCCATTGAAAATGAAAGGACCAATTTTTCAAACTTACTCAATTCCCACATTTATCACCCGATTCGAATCGTTCCACCATCCATATTTAACTTAACTTGAACTTATTTGACAGTAAAATGTTGTAAATGTAAAGTTTTTACTGTAAAATAAATTTATATAATTGTGGAAGTGGCTTCCTAGCGGTCCTACTGACAGACACGTCCGTATCCTCTCTCTCTCTCTGCTCCCGGCCGCTTACTGTTAAAGACAACAGATGATTAGATTAACACGTACCACCTGTGAAATCTAGTCACCTGCCAGCTGTGTCTTGCCCGTCAGCACTGCCAGGCCCCCCGTCTGATGGCGCTCTGTCCTCAGCACCATGGACAGAGGCGGTGACCTTTGCTCCTGCAGGCAGCGTTTACAACATCTGCCTCCACAATAATTAATAGTGAAATCAAATTCATACATTATTACAAAGTGGTGGCAGCCATAACTGCGATGACGTCCCTGGTCTACATGGACAAACTGGCCCAAATGCTTTGCCAGATACATTTCACCTGCGCTTCAGATGGCTAAATGTGCTCCCTTGTTTGTTTTAGTTTCCATGACGAATGATTAGTTTCACCTGTTCGAACCTGCTCTAATCAGAGACTATTATTTAAGCCTGTTTTGCCAGTTAGTCGTCCTGGCGATGTTCTTGCGATTGCTCTTTGCATGCTTAATGCCACGCCACGTAAGTTTTGTTTATTCAAGCCACAGTTTAGTGAGTTTTTCTTTCATGTTTTTTTTTAGTTTCATGTTTACAAACAGGAACTTATGGAGTCTTAAACGGAAAATAACAAAAAACATGATTCAGACCACAGATCATGACACATACACCCTTTTGAATTTTTCCCTTAGTTATTATTATTATTGTTTGATTGTTTTGTCCTAAGTTTTTTTCCTTAGCTTTCGCGTGCGTTAGGCACCCTCGCCTTCGGGTTGTTTTCTGTTTTTGTAGTACTTTGAGTTCAAGATTAAATCATGTTTTTAGTAGTCCGTTTGACGTTAAAGTGCATCCGGCAGTGGAGGCTCCTCTATGGGGTCTTGGGGCACTAGGAGGTTAGCCCCTTTACTACTGTTACCCCAGGTGGCCCTTGGCAAAGGCCTAGTACCTGACTGCCCCCTAGCCAGGGATACGGTGAAGACCTCAACGGCGGAGCAGGCGGGAGACGGTAGATTTAAGAACTACCACAACGGCGGAAGAAGGCTGCAGCAGAAAAGGGTCCCCAGTCGTCTTGGACTCCATGCCACTGGACCCTGACCCGATTTCTGTCAAGGATCGTGTGGTGACTGTCTGTGCACCAGTCTCCCCACGTAAAACAAAGTCACGCACAGGCATCCTCCATAAAGGGATACACCCCTACCAGGAGGATCGTCATACTCGTTCGAGTGACCGCCGATGATGATGATGATGATGATGAGGTTAAAATGTTTAATCAGACTTAATGATGATGAAGGATGAAATCACACTTCATTTTTTTTTTTTTTGTCCCGTCCAGCTTCTCAGACAAATCATATTTTTGATGTAGAGGGTAGATGCCCATATCGGCTGTTCAGATTTACGTTTGTACTTTACAAAAGAGAAGTGTGGGATACTTCTCTTGTTGCCTTATTTGTATTTGACTTTATTAAATGTATTTATATTATCATTTGGTGCAGCCGGGCCGGAGCAGAAGGCGATAGAAAGGGAAAAAAAAAAAATCATATTTTTGATGTAGAGGGTAGATGCCCATATCGGCTGTTCAGATTTACTTTACAAAAGAGAAGTGTAGGATACTTCTCTTGTTGCCTTATTTGTTTTTGACTTTATTAAATGTATTTATATTATCATTTGGTTGCAGCCGGGCCGGAGCAGGAGGGGATAGAAAGGGAGAAAAAATAATCATATTTTTGATGTAGAGGGTAGATGCCCATATCGGCTGTTCACATTTACTTTACAAAATTGAAGTGTGGGATACTTCTCTTGTTGCCTTATTTGTATTTGATTTTATTAAATGTATTTATATTATCATTTGGTGCAGCCGGGCCGGAGCAGGAGGGGATAGAAAAAGAAAAACAAAAGGAAGACAGAGGGGGAAATTGTGGGGACAAGAGGGGGATAAGACAGAGGGACAACAACAGCAAACACAACAACAACAACAATAGAGCAACATCAGAAAATACGACATGTACAAATATGATAGTGAAAGTGCTAGCAAAGAAGCAGTTAGCGAAACAAATAATAATACAGAAATGACAATGAACATTATTACACTACAAATGGAGCAATACAAATACCAATAGAAGTAGCACTATTGATAATGAATAATACCAATAATTTACCTTTATTATCAACAATACATTTGTTCAAATGCAACAATTCATATACGTAACGATAACTAGAGATACGAAAGAATGCAGAAAAATGGATGGGAAGAAAGAGAAGCAACCTATATTAACCTTGTAGATTGTTATAGTATCAATAGTCCTCTAAAGGCTTGGTGGCCACATGCGTGGACAGCACCTTTTAGCTCTTAGTTCCAACATTGTGTACACTACTGAATTGGGGTCTTATGGCCACTTATGTGGACACTTATTCTGCCATCTGGTGGTGTCAGAAGAGTATAACATACTACTACTAATAATAATAGATTTTATTTGTAAAAAGCACTTTCTATTGAGTAAACAATTTGAAAGTGCTACAGTGTATTAAAAAAAATAAATAAATAAAATAAATAAATAAATAAAAAGATAATAAAGAAATAAATAAAAATAAAAACTAGAACAGCCAAATAGTTATAACTAGTATGCATGTATCTAAAAAAAGGCTTTTTTAATTATTATTATTTTTTTTTTTAAAGAAGGGCTTTTAAGCCTTTTTTTAAAAGCATCCACAGTCTGTGGTGACCTCAGGTGGTCAGGGAGAGCAGAAAGCCTTGTCTGCCATTGTTCGTAGCTTTGTCCTTGGAGGTTGGAGGTGGTTAGCCTGTTACAATGGAATTTGGAGGAAAAAAAAAAGTGTAAAAAGCATGTCACTAAACATGAAGTACACGTTTGTGTACTTATGGACTAAGTACATCATATCAAAAAGATGATTCTTAGTTTTTATTCTAATTAGGCTCCAATAAGCCCAAATAGCAAAGAGAAAAAAAAAAAAAAAGCATGTAAACAAACAGCTTAAGAGGTTAAGTTAAGTTAAGTCACACTTCAAGTTGGGGGAATGCTTGCATCATTGCACACATTTTCCTTTTTGCTTTCACTTTCAACTGTGCAAGAGCGCACAGCAGTGAATAAAGCCAGTTAAATATTCATAAGGAATATCAACGCTTGAACGTTGTGTTATATTCCGAGATGTTTTGTTAAATATTCGATGCCAGGAAGGCAAATATAACTTTTTTTTTTTTTCTCCCCTAACTCGATTTTTGCCTTCCCGTGTCTTATTCCACCTTCCTTTAGTTCCTGTTGACTCCTCTTTCCAGACTCCCGCTTAATTGCTACCTCACTTGAGCTGCGAGTGCGGAAACAACGGAGCAGACGAGCTCGCCGCAAATAGATCGGCGTTCGTTATTTTGCACTCAAACCTATTTGACGGCGGCGAGCTAATTTTGTGACGAGCGACACAATTTAATTGGGCCTAAAAGGGGAGCGCCGCCTTCACAACCAAAGATTAATCACAGAATATTTAATAACCGCTGTATGAGGATGTTAGCCTGTTTGCTCTGTTGTGGAACATGCAGCACACAACTACAACCTGGGCAATATAGAAGCACGCTATGCCGCGATGGTGATTGCAGAAGACCCCCCTTATATGGGTCCTTTTTTTTTTTACCCATTGGCACCTTTTTTTGTGTATTTAGGATCCTTATAATTCCAGAAAATGTAAATCCAAACCAAGGCGGTATTGCAAACATATTGAATAAACACTTTTTGTGCCTCGTTTGAGACAATTGTGTGGTGGATGGTTGAAGTGTCAGAATCGGGTAAAAATGGCGCAAAATTTAGAAAATGTTGGGCATTGGAGAACTATAAAAACTTCCATTTATTTAAATGGGAATTTTTCCAAACGGTTGACATATTTATATATATATATGTATATATATATACATATACATATATATATATATATATATATATATATATATATACATATATATATATATACATTTATTTATATATATATATATATATATATATATATATATATATATATATATATATATATATATATATATATATATATATATACATTTATTTATATATATATATATATATATATATATATATATATATATATATATATATATATATATATATATATATATACATTTATTTATATATATATATATATATATATATATATATATATATATATATATATATATATATATATATATATATATATATATATATATATGTATGTGTGGGAAAAAAATCACAAGACTATTTCATCTCTACAGGCCTGTTTCATGAGGGGTTCCTTCAATCATCAGGAGATTTTAATGGGAGCATTCACATACCATGGTTTATATAGGGCACAGAGTGGGTGGGTACAGGCTGGCGTAGGGGCGTGGTGATTGGCTCATGTGTTACCTAGGAGGTGTTTCCGTCTGTGGCGGCATGCTGATACAATTTCGCTGCGCTTGTTGAGGGATGACAGGTCTGGACGGTAAATAATAAACAGTTTCTCTTTCAAGCATAGGTTGCATCTTTTATTACCACTATTGTAAGGTGTGCTGGATGCAAGAATTTGCCATGTTATTGAATATTCAACATTATTGTCTTTGAGGTCCCAAATGTGTTTGCTGAGTTCTGTGGTATTCCGCAGGTTTTGGTTCCTGAAAGAAGCCTTGTGATTGTTCCATCTGGTTTTGAACTCCCCCTCGGTTAATCCTACATATGTGTCGGATGTGTTAATGTCCTTGCGTGTTACCTTAGATTGGTAAACAACTGATGTTTGTAAGCACCCCCCGTTGAGAGGGCAATCAGGTTTCTTTCGACAGTTGCAGTCTTTGTTGGTTTTGGAGTCGCTCTGTCTGGGGGCCGACGGCTCATTTGCAATTGTTTTGTTGTGGTTTGAGATAATTTGTCGTATATTGTTCATACAGCTGTAGGTCAATTTAATGTTGTTCTTGTTGAATACTTTTCTTAGGGTGTTGTCTTTGGGGAAGTGTTTGTCAATCAGAGTGAGGAATTTGTGGCCAATGTTAGTTGAGACGTTTTTGCTGTATGGGGGGTTGTACCAGATGATGTCGTTTTGTTTTCTGTTCTTTTTTGGCTGGTTTCCTGGCGTGGGTTCATAGGTGAGGGTGAAATTGTATCCGCTTTCATCAAGGGCTTTTTAGTACGGGGGGTTGCTTGGTCAAATTCAGCTTTGCTAGATGACAGCATCGATAGCCTTTTATTAATTCCGGTAGGTATTCTTTTCGTGGTGGTGGGTGGGTGGTTGCTGTCATGGTGCACATATTATATATATATATATATATATATATATATATATATATATATATATATATATATATATATATATATATTTATACATTAGGGCTGTCAAAAGTCCCTATTTCAATACATATTTTAATAAAACAAACTGCACACTTTGAAGCCACTATAATGTGTATTTTTTGTATTTTTTTTGTTGTATTTTTTATTTTTTTTGTTGGTTTTGTTTAGTTTTTACTTGGAACGTGCCGCGGGTTGGAGTTAGGGGACTCCCTGGAGTAAACAATTAAAAACAAAAGTTTTGGATATAGTTTTCCTCTAAACCCATAAATGATTGTAAATATGGTCTAGGAGTCACTTTATTACGGGTTTTCAGACCTCTGACAGGAGTATGTCAACTTTGGACCACGACTGTATATACTGTATGTATATATATAATATTAATAATAATAATAATAATAATAGATTGTATTTGTAAAAAGCACTTTACATTGAGCAAACAACCTCAAAGTGCTACAGTGTATTAAAAAAATAAAAATACAACAATTAAAAGATCATAAAAAATAAATAAAAATAAAATTTAGAACAGCTAAATAGCTAGAATTAGTATGCATATATCTAAAAAAAAAAGAGACTTTTTTTTAAAAAGAAGGGTTTTTAAGCCTTTTTTAAAATCATCCACAGTCTGTGGTGCCCTCAGGTGGTCAGGGAGTTCCGTTTTTTTCTATATATATATATATATATATATATATATATATATATATATATATATATATATATATATATATATATACATTAGGGCTGTCAAAAGTCCCTATTTCAATAAATATTTTAATAAAACAAACTGCACACTTTGAAGCCACTATAATGTGTATTTTTTGTATATGTTCTTTGTATTTTTATTTATTTTTGTTGGTTTTGTTTAGTTTTTACTTGGAACGTGCCGCGGGTCGGAGTTAGGGGACTCCCTGGAGTAAACAATTAAAAACAAAAGTTTTGGATGTAGTTTTCCTCTAAACCCATAAATGAGTGTAAATATGGTCTAGGAGTCACTTTATTACGGGTTTTCAGACCTCTGACAAGAGTATGTCAACTTTGGACCACGACTGTATATACTGTATGTATATATATAATAATAATAATAATAATAATAATAATAATAGATTGTATTTGTAAAAAGCACTTTACATTGAGCAAACAACCTCAAAGTGCTACAGTATATCAAAAAAATAAAAATACAAAAATTAAAAGATCATAAAAAATAAATAAAAATAAAAACTAGAACAGCTAAATAGCTAGAATTAGTATGCATGTATCAAAAAAAAAAAAAAAAAAAAAAAGGCTTTTTTTTAAAAGAAGGGTTTTTAAGCCTTTTTTAAAATCATCCACAGTCTGTGGTGCCCTCAGGTGGTCAGGGAGTTCCGTTTTTTCTATATATATATGTATGTGTGGGAAAAAAAATCCCAAGACTACTTCATCTCTACAGGCCTGTTTCATGAGGGGTTCCCTCAATCATCAGGAGTTAGGGGACTCCCTGGAGTAAACAATTAAAAACAAAAGTTTTGGATGTAGTTTTCCTCTAAACCCATAAATGAGTGTAAATATGGTCTAGGAGACACTTTATTATGGGTTTTCAGACCTTTGACAAGAGTATGTCAACTTTGGACCACGACTGTATATACTGTATGTATATATATAATATTAATAAGAATAATAATAATAGATTGTATTTGTAAAAACCACTTTACATTGAGCAAACAACCTCAAAGTGCTACAGTGTATTAAAAAAAAATAAAAATACAAAAAATAAAAAGTATAATAAAAAATAAATAAAAATAAAAACTAAAACAGCCAAATAGCTAGAACTAGTATGCATATATCTAAAAAAAAAGACTTTTGTTAAAAAGAAGGGTTTTTAAGCCTTTTTTTTTTTTTTTTTTTTAAATCATCCACAGTCTGTGGTGCCCTCAGGTGGTCAGGGAGTTCGGTTTTTTTCTATATATATATATATATATATATATATATATATATATATATACATTAGGGCTGTCAAAAGTCCCTATTTCAATAAATATTTTAATAAAACAAACTGCACACTTTGAAGCCACTATAATGTGTATTTTGTATTTGTTTGGGTTTTATTTAAATTTTAAATTTTTTGGTTTTGTTTAGTTTTTAATTGGAACGTGCCGCGGGTCGGAGTTAGGGGACTCCCTGGAGTAAACAATTAAAAACAAAAGTTTTGGGTGTAGTTTTCCTCTAAACCCATAAATGAGTGTAAATATGGTCTAGGAGTCACTTTATTGCGGGTTTTCAGACCTTTGACAAGAGTATGTCAACTTTGGACCACGACTGTATATACTGTATGTATATATATAATAATAATAATAATAATAATAATAGATTGTATTTGTAAAAAGCACTTTACATTGAGCAAACAACCTCAAAGTGCTACAGTGTATTAAAAAAATAAAAATACAAAAATTAAAAGATCATAAAAAATAAAAATAAAATAAAAACTAGAACAGCTAAATAGCTTGAATTAGTATGCATATATCTAAAAAAAAGAGACTTTTTTTTAAAAGAAGGGTTTTTAAGCCCTTTTTAAAATCATCCACAGTCTGTGGTGCCCTCAGGTGGTCAGGGAGAGCGCGTCGTTTTATATATATGTATATATATATATATATATATATATATATATATATATATATATATATATATATATATATATATATATATATATATACATTAGGGCTGTCAAAAGTCCCTATTTCAATACATATTTTAATAAAACAAACTGCACACTTTGAAGCCACTATAATGTGTATTTTTTGTATTTTTTTTTTGTATTTTTTATTTTTTTTTGTTGGTTTTGTTTAGTTTTTACTTGGAACGTGCCGCGGGTCGGAGTTAGGGGACTCCCTGGAGTAAACAATTAAAAACAAAAGTTTTGGGTGTAGTTTTCCTCTAAACACATAAATGAGTGTAAATATGGTCTAGGAGTCACTTTATTACGGGTTTTCAGACCTTTGACAAGAGTATGTCAACTTTGGACCACGACTGTATATACTGTATGTATATATATAATATTAATAATAATAATAATAATAGATTGTATTTGCAAAAAGCACTTTACATTGAGCAAACAACCTCAAAGTGCTACAGTGTATTAAAAAAATAAAAATACAAAAATTAAAAGATCATAAAAAATAATAATAAAATTTTTTTAGAACAGCTAAATAGCTAGAATTAGTATGCATATATCTAAAAAAAAAAAAAAAGGCTTTTTTTTAAAAAGAAGGGTTTTTAAGCCTTTTTTTAAAATCATCCACAGTCTGTGGTTCCCTCAGGTGGTCAGGGAGTTCCGTTTTTTTCTATATATATATAGAAAAGAGTGTAAATATGGTCTAGGAGACACTTTATTACGGGTTTTCAGACCTTTGACAAGAGTATGTCAACTTTGGACCACGACTGTATATACTGTATGTATATAATAATAACAATAATAATAATGATAATAAAAATAATAATAATAATAATAATAATAGATTGCATTTGTAAAAATCACTTTACATTGAGCAAACAACCTCCAGCATCCTGACTGGAGTCTAAGTGCTACAGTATATCAAAAAAATAAAAATACAAAAATTAAAAGATCATAAAAAATAAAAAAAAATAAAAACTAGAACAGCTAAATAGCTAGAATTAGTATGCATCCATCTAAAAAAAAAAAAAAAAGGCTTTTTTTCAAAAGAAGGGTTTTTAAGCCTTTTTTAAAATCATCCTAAGTCTGTGGTGCCCTCAGGTGGTCAGGGAGTTCGTTTTATATATATATATATATATATATATATATATATATATATATATATATATATATATATATATATATATATATATATATATATATATATATATATATATATATATATACATTAGGGCTGTCAAAAGTCCCTACTTCAATAAATATTTTAATAAAACAAACTGCACACTTTGAAGCCACTATAATGTGTATTTTTTGTATTTTTTCTTTGTATTTTTTTCTTTTTTTTGTTGGTTTTGTTTAGTTTTTACTTGGAACGTGCCGCGGGTCGGAGTTAGGGGACTCCCTGGAGTAAACAATTAAAAACAAAAGTTTTGGATGTAGTTTTCCTCTAAACCCATAAATGAGTGTAAATATGGTCTAGGAGTCACTTTATTACGGGTTTTCAGACCTTTGACAAGAGTATGTCAACTTTGGACCACGACTGTATATACTGTATGTATATATATAATATTAATAATAATAATAATAATAGATTGTATTTGTAAAAAGCACTTTACATTGAGCAAACAACCTCAAAGTGCTACAGTGTATCAAAAAAATAAAAATACAAAAATTAAAAGATCATAAAAAATAAATAAAAATAAAAACTAGAACAGCTAAATAGCTAGAATTAGTATGCATACATCCAAAAAAAAAAAAAAAAGGCTTTTTTTAAAAAGAAGGGTTTTTAAGCCTTTTTTAAAATCATCCACAGTCTGTGGTGCCCTCAGGTGGTCAGGGAGTTCCGTTTTTTCTATATGTATATATATATATATATATATATATATATATATATATATATATATATATATATATATATATATATATATATATATATATATATGTATGTGTGGGGAAAAAAAATCACAAGACTACTTCATCTCTACAGGCCTGTTTCATGAGTATTTCCCTCAATCATCAGGAGTTAGGGGACTCCCTGGAGTAAACAATTAAAAACAAAAGTTTTGGATGTAGTTTTCTCTAAACCCATAAATGAGTGTAAATATGGTCTAGGAGACACTTTATTACGGGTTTTCAGACCTTTGACAAGAGTATGTCAACTTTGGACCACGACTGTATATACTGTATGTATAATAATAATAATAATAATAATAATAATAATAATAATAGATTGTTTTTGTAAAAAGCACTTTACATTGAGCAAACAACCTCAAAGTGCTACAGTGTATAAAAAAAATAAAAATACAAAAATTAAAAGATCATAAAAAATAAAAAAAAATAAAAACTAGAACAGCTAAATAGCTAGAATTAGTATGCATATATCTAAAAAAAAAAAAAAAAGCTTTTTTTTTAAAAGAAGGGTTTTTAAGCCTTTTTTAAAATCATCCACAGTCTGTGGTGCCCTCAGGTGGTCAGGGAGTTCCGTTTTTTCTCTCTCTCTCTATATATATATATATATAGAAAAGAGTGTAAATATGGTCTAGGAGACACTTTATTACGGTTTTTCAGACCTTTGACAAGAGTATGTCAACTTTGGACCACGACTGTATATACTGTATGTATATAATAATAACAATAATAATAATAATAATAATAATAATAATAATAATAATAATAATAATAGATTGCATTTGTAAAAATCACTTTACATTGAGCAAACAACCCCCAGCAGCCTGACTGGAGTCAAAGTGCTACAGTATATTAAAAAAATAAAAATACAAAAATTAAAAGATCATAAAAAAAAATAAAAAAATAAAAACTAGAACAGCTAAATAGCTAGAAATAGTATGCATGTATCTAAAAAAAAAAAAAAAAAAAAAAAAGGCTTTTTTTTTCAAAAGAAGGGTTTTTAAGCCTTTTTTAAAATCATCCACAGTCTGTGGTGCCCTCAGGTGGTCAGGGAGTTCGTTTTATATATATATATATATATATATATATATATATATATATATATATATATATATATATATATATATATATATATATATATATATATGTATGGACCAACCAAGTATATACCTTAGTAGTTTATTTACAACCTTAATAGCATGCAAACATCAGAAGCCAAAAAGTCCATCCCGTGTCATGAAGCAGGAATCCAGGACTGAGTAATTGATAATAAAGAATTCAATCTAAAAAAAAGGCTTTTTTTTCAAAAGAAGGGTTTTTAAGCCTTTTTTTAAAATAATCCACAGTCTGTGGTGCCCTCAGGTGGTCAGGGAGTTCGGTTTTATCTATAAATATATATATATATATATATATATATATATATATATATATATAAGACTGAGTAATTGATAATAAAGAATTCAATTAGGTTTTAAAGCATGCGATGACTTCATTGGAATTCCGGCCGTGTCGACACCAGCGGCTTCATCTCACTCCAGCAGGCGTGCAGCAGACAGACAGGCTGTCAGAATCGTTATCATCGGGACTTCATCTCCTTCATTTGGTGATGGGAGCGTGGGTATTTGCCCTGTGGAAAACTAAACAAGCTCGCAGGGTTTTTTTTTTCTGTTTTTTTCCCCCCTTTCCCTGAAACCAAACACCCCCCCCCCCACCCCCTGGTCCACAGAGAACCTGGGCAGGCTGCAGCAGCCCACACATAGCCCGGAGTCATATCAGACCCAGCAGCCTGGCTGGAGTCAATATGGCCACGGGCCATTCAAGGAAAAAAAAAAAAATGGCGAACTCGGTCCCCCCCCTCGGCCTGAGACCCAAATACTGAGTGAGAGTTCATGGAGATAGAGGATCCCTTGCCACCCAGACCCAATACTAGACCATGGTCCATCACTCCCAGTCAAAGTTTTCCAAGGTGTGTGTGTGTGTCAACTTTGTGGCTATGACGTCTCTGATGACCCAAAGTCCAGACTGTCACGACTTGGTCCTGGGTGTTTGCTTTTCCGGAATGCAACGGAAAGTTGGCTCGGGCGAGACGGGAATGTAAATACATGATTTATTTAATATATCAAAATAAAGTACAAACGAAAAGCGCGCACAGTGGCGGAGAATACAAACTATGAAAACCAAAAGACTATAGCATTAATAAACAAAACTTACTTGGCATGGACTAAAAGGAGCAGCGTGAACGACGGACATGAAATCAAGTGTCAGAAATGTGCAGAGCATAATTGTGGGGATGTCACCAGAAAGACAAACTGAAAACAATGAACTTAAATACTACAGACATGATTAACGAAATGTTATGCGACGTTTGTTGACACTGTGGTTCAACCAAGAAAAGCTGAGTCAGGTGGTAACCTAATGAGAGTCAACGTCCTCTGCAGTGGACATTATAGTTTCGCATAATAGGAAATGTTTTCCCTGGTGGGGATGTCACCAGAAAGACAAACAGAAAACAATGAACTTAAATACTACAGACATGATTAACGAAATGTTATGCGACGTTTGTTGACACTGTGGTTCAACCAAGAAAAGCTGAGTCAGGTGGTAACCTAATGAGAGTCAACGTCCTCTGCAGTGGACATTATAGTTTCGCATAATAGGAAATGTTTTCCCTGGTGGGGATGTCACCAGAAAGACAAACCGAAAACAATGAACTTAAATACTACAGACATGACTAACGAAATGTTATGCGACGTTTGTTGACACTGTGGTTCAACCAAGAAAAGCTGAGTCAGGTGGTAACCTAATGAGAGTCAACGTCCTCTGCAGTGGACATTATAGTTTCGCATAATAGGAAATGTTTTCCCTGGTGGGGATGTCACCAGAAAGACAAACTGAAAACAATGAACTTAAATACTACAGACATGATTAACGAAATGTTATGCGACGTTTGTTGACACTGTGGTTCAACCAAGAAAAGCTGAGTCAGGTGGTAACCTAATGAGAGTCAACGTCCTCTGCAGTGGACATTATAGTTTCGCATAATAGGAAATGTTTTCTCTGGTGGGGATGTCACCAGAAAGACAAACTGAAAACAATGAACTTAAATACTACAGACATGATTAACGAAATGTTATGCGACGTTTGTTGACACTGTGGTTCAACCAAGAAAAGCTGAGTCAGGTGGTAACCTAATGAGAGTCAACGTCCTCTGCAGTGGACATTATAGTTTCGCAAAATAGGAAATGTTTTCCCTGGTGGGGATGTCACCAGAAAGACAAACTGAAAACAATGAACTTAAATACTACAGACATGATTAACGAAATGTTATGCGACGTTTGTTGACACTGTGGTTCAACCAAGAAAAGCTGAGTCAGGTGGTAACCTAATGAGAGTCAACGTCCTCTGCAGTGGACATTATAGTTTCGCATAATAGGAAATGTTTTCCCTGGTGGGGATGTCACCAGAAAGACAAACTGAAAACAATGAACTTAAATACTACAGACATGATTAACGAAATGTTATGCGACGTTTGTTGACACTGTGGTTCAACCAAGAAAAGCTGAGTCAGGTGGTAACCTAATGAGAGTCAACGTCCTCTGCAGTGGACATTATAGTTTCGCATAATAGGAAATGTTTTCCCTGGTGGGGATGTCACCAGAAAGACAAACAGAAAACAATGAACTTAAATACTACAGACATGATTAACGAAATGTTACGCGACATTTGTTGACACTGTGGTTCAACCAAGAAAAGCTGAGTCAGGTGGTAACCTAATGAGAGTCAACGTCCTCTGCAGTGGACATTATAGTTTCGCATAATAGGAAATGTTTTCCCTGGTGGGGATGTCACCAGAAAGACAAACTGAAAACAATGAACTTAAATACTACAGACATGATTAACGAAATGTTATGCGACGTTTGTTGACACTGTGGTTCAACCAAGAAAAGCTGAGTCAGGTGGTAACCTAATGAGAGTCAACGTCCTCTGCAGTGGACATTATAGTTTCGCATAATAGGAAATGTTTTCCCTGGTGGGGATGTCACCAGAAAGACAAACTGAAAACAATGAACTTAAATACTACAGACATGATTAACGAAATGTTATGCGACGTTTGTTGACACTGTGGTTCAACCAAGAAAAGCTGAGTCAGGTGGTAACCTAATGAGAGTCAACGTCCTCTGCAGTGGACATTATAGTTTCGCATAATAGGAAATGTTTTCCCTGGTGGGGATGTCACCAGAAAGACAAACTGAAAACAATGAACTTAAATACTACAGACATGATTAACGAAATGTTATGCGACGTTTGTTGACACTGTGGTTCAACCAAGAAAAGCTGAGTCAGGTGGTAACCTAATGAGAGTCAACGTCCTCTGCAGTGGACATTATAGTTTCGCATAATAGGAAATGTTTTCCCTGGTGGGGATGTCACCAGAAAGACAAACTGAAAACAATGAACTTAAATACTACAGACATGATTAACGAAATGTTATGCGACGTTTGTTGACACTGTGGTTCAACCAAGAAAAGCTGAGTCAGGTGGCAACCTAATGAGAGTCAACGTCCTCTGCAGTGGACATTATAGTTTCGCATAATAGGAAATGTTTTCCCTGGTGGGGATGTCACCAGAAAGACAAACTGAAAACAATGAACTTAAATACTACAGACATGATTAACGAAATGTTATGCGACGTTTGTTGACACTGTGGTTCAACCAAGAAAAGCTGAGTCAGGTGGTAACCTAATGAGAGTCAACGTCCTCTGCAGTGGACATTATAGTTTCGCATAATAGGAAATGTTTTCCCTGGTGGGGATGTCACCAGAAAGACAAACAGAAAACAATGAACTTAAATACTACAGACATGATTAACGAAATGTTATGCGACGTTTGTTGACACTGTGGTTGAACCAAGAAAAGCTGAGTCAGGTGGTAACCTAATGAGAGTCAACGTCCTCTGCAGTGGACATTATAGTTTCGCATAATAGGAAATGTTTTCCCTGGTGGGGATGTCACCAGAAAGACAAACAGAAAACAATGAACTTAAATACTACAGACATGATTAACGAAATGTTATGCGACGTTTGTTGACACTGTGGTTCAACCAAGAAAAGCTGAGTCAGGTGGTAACCTAATGAGAGTCAACGTCCTCTGCAGTGGACATTATAGTTTCGCATAATAGGAAATGTTTTCCCTGGTGGGGATGTCACCAGAAAGACAAACCGAAAACAATGAACTTAAATACTACAGACATGATTAACGAAATGTTATGCGACGTTTGTTGACACTGTGGTTCAACCAAGAAAAGCTGAGTCAGGTGGTAACCTAATGAGAGTCAACGTCCTCTGCAGTGGACATTATAGTTTCGCATAATAGGAAATGTTTTCCCTGGTGGGGATGTCACCAGAAAGACAAACTGAAAACAATGAACTTAAATACTACAGACATGATTAACGAAATGTTATGCGACGTTTGTTGACACTGTGGTTCAACCAAGAAAAGCTGAATCAGGTGGTAACCTAATGAGAGTCAACGTCCTCTGCAGTGGACATTATAGTTTCGCATAATAGGAAATGTTTTCCCTGGTGGGGATGTCACCAGAAAGACAAACTGAAAACAATGAACTTAAATACTACAGACATGATTAACGAAATGTTATGCGACATTTGTTGACACTGTGGTTCAACCAAGAAAAGCTGAGTCAGGTGGTAACCTAATGAGAGTCAACGTCCTCTGCAGTGGACATTATAGTTTCGCATAATAGGAAATGTTTTCCCTGGTGGGGATGTCACCAGAAAGACAAACTGAAAACAATGAACTTAAATACTACAGACATGATTAACGAAATGTTATGCGACGTTTGTTGACACTGTGGTTCAACCAAGAAAAGCTGAGTCAGGTGGTAACCTAATGAGAGTCAACGTCCTCTGCAGTGGACATTATAGTTTCGCATAATAGGAAATGTTTTCCCTGGTGGGGATGTCACCAGAAAGACAAACTGAAAACAATGAACTTAAATACTACAGACATGATTAACGAAATGTTATGCGACGTTTGTTGACACTGTGGTTCAACCAAGAAAAGCTGAGTCAGGTGGTAACCTAATGAGAGTCAACGTCCTCTGCAGTGGACATTATAGTTTCGCATAATAGGAAATGTTTTCCCTGGTGGGGATGTCACCAGAAAGACAAACAGAAAACAATGAACTTAAATACTACAGACATGATTAACGAAATGTTACGCGACATTTGTTGACACTGTGGTTCAACCAAGAAAAGCTGAGTCAGGTGGTAACCTAATGAGAGTCAACGTCCTCTGCAGTGGACATTATAGTTTCGCATAATAGGAAATGTTTTCCCTGGTGGGGATGTCACCAGAAAGACAAACTGAAAACAATGAACTTAAATACTACAGACATGATTAACGAAATGTTATGCGACGTTTGTTGACACTGTGGTTCAACCAAGAAAAGCTGAGTCAGGTGGTAACCTAATGAGAGTCAACGTCCTCTGCAGTGGACATTATAGTTTCGCATAATAGGAAATGTTTTCCCTGGTGGGGATGTCACCAGAAAGACAAACTGAAAACAATGAACTTAAATACTACAGACATGATTAACGAAATGTTATGCGACGTTTGTTGACACTGTGGTTCAACCAAGAAAAGCTGAGTCAGGTGGTAACCTAATGAGAGTCAACGTCCTCTGCAGTGGACATTATAGTTTCGCATAATAGGAAATGTTTTCCCTGGTGGGGATGTCACCAGAAAGACAAACTGAAAACAATGAACTTAAATACTACAGACATGATTAACGAAATGTTATGCGACGTTTGTTGACACTGTGGTTCAACCAAGAAAAGCTGAGTCAGGTGGTAACCTAATGAGAGTCAACGTCCTCTGCAGTGGACATTATAGTTTCACATAATAGGAAATGTTTTCCCTGGTGGGGATGTCACCAGAAAGACAAACTGAAAACAATGAACTTAAATACTACAGACATGATTAACGAAATGTTTTGCGACGTTTGTTGACACTGTGGTTCAACCAAGAAAAGCTGAGTCAGGTGGTAACCTAATGAGAGTCAACGTCCTCTGCAGTGGACATTATAGTTTCGCATAATAGGAAATGTTTTCCCTGGTGGGGATGTCACCAGAAAGACAAACAGAAAACAATGAACTTAAATACTACAGACATGATTAACGAAATGTTATGCGACATTTGTTGACACTGTGGTTCAACCAAGAAAAGCTGAGTCAGGTGGCAACCTAATGAGAGTCAACGTCCTCTGCAGTGGACATTATAGTTTCCGCATAATAGGAAATGTTTTCCCTGGTGGGGATGTCACCAGAAAGACAAACTGAAAACAATGAACTTAAATACTACAGACATGATTAACGAAATGTTATGCGACGTTTGTTGACACTGTGGTTCAACCAAGAAAAGCTGAGTCAGGTGGCAACCTAATGAGAGTCAACGTCCTCTGCAGTGGACATTATAGTTTCGCATAATAGGAAATGTTTTCCCTGGTGGGGATGTCACCAGAAAGACAAACAGAAAACAATGAACTTAAATACTACAGACATGATTAACGAAATGTTATGCGACATTTGTTGACACTGTGGTTCAACCAAGAAAAGCTGAGTCAGGTGGTAACCTAATGAGAGTCAACGTCCTCTGCAGTGGACATTATAGTTTCGCATAATAGGAAATGTTTTCCCTGGTGGGGATGTCACCAGAAAGACAAACTGAAAACAATGAACTTAAATACTACAGACATGATTAACGAAATGTTATGCGACGTTTGTTGACACTGTGGTTCAACCAAGAAAAGCCGAGTCAGGTGGTAACCTAATGAGAGTCAACGTCCTCTGCAGTGGACATTATAGTTTCGCATAATAGGAAATGTTTTCCCTGGTGGGGATGTCACCAGAAAGACAAACTGAAAACAATGAACTTAAATACTACAGACATGATTAACGAAATGTTATGCGACATTTGTTGACACTGTGGTTCAACCAAGAAAAGCTGAGTCAGGTGGTAACCTAATGAGAGTCAACGTCCTCTGCAGTGGACATTATAGTTTCGCATAATAGGAAATGTTTTCCCTGGTGGGGATGTCACCAGAAAGACAAACTGAAAACAATGAACTTAAATACTACAGACATGATTAACGAAATGTTATGCGACGTTTGTTGACACTGTGGTTCAACCAAGAAAAGCTGAGTCAGGTGGTAACCTAATGAGAGTCAACGTCCTCTGCAGTGGACATTATAGTTTCGCATAATAGGAAATGTTTTCCCTGGTGGGGATGTCACCAGAAAGACAAACTGAAAACAATGAACTTAAATACTACAGACATGATTAACGAAATGTTATGCGACATTTGTTGACACTGTGGTTCAACCAAGAAAAGCTGAGTCAGGTGGTAACCTAATGAGAGTCAACGTCCTCTGCAGTGGACATTATAGTTTCGCATAATAGGAAATGCTTTCCCTGGTGGGGATGTCACCAGAAAGACAAACAGAAAACAATGAACTTAAATACTACAGACATGATTAACGAAATGTTATGCGACGTTTGTTGACACTGTGGTTCAACCAAGAAAAGCTGAGTCAGGTGGTAACCAAATGAGAGTCAACGTCCTCTGCAGTGGACATTATAGTTTCGCATAATAGGAAATGTTTTCCCTGGTGGGGATGTCACCAGAAAGACAAACTGAAAACAATGAACTTAAATACTACAGACATGATTAACGAAATGTTATGCGACGTTTGTTGACACTGTGGTTCAACCAAGAAAAGCTGAGTCAGGTGGTAACCTAATGAGAGTCAACGTCCTCTGCAGTGGACATTATAGTTTCGCATAATAGGAAATGTTTTCCCTGGTGGGGATGTCACCAGAAAGACAAACTGAAAACAATGAACTTAAATACTACAGACATGATTAACGAAAACAGGTGCGTGACTCAAAAACGTGAAACAGGTGCGTGACGTGACATGTGAAAACTAATGGGTTGCTATGGTGACAAACAAGAGTGCACAATGAGTCCAAACGTGGAACAGGTTTAACTAATGGGTAATCATGGAAACAAGACAAGGGAGTGAAACGCCAGAAACTAAAGAGTCCAATAACAAAACAAAACATGATTACACAGACATGACACAGACTCCCTTGGTGTCAAAGTACGGATACTTCAGAACAGTGAAGAAATCTCTTATATGGGTCCCTTTTTTTTATTTTTTTACCTTTTTTTTGTGTATTTAGGATCTTTATAATTCCAGAAAATGTAAATCCAAACCAAGGCGGTATTGCAAACATATAGAATAAACACTTTTTGTGCCTCGTTTGAGACAATTGTGTGGTTTACTGTTTGTCGGCGGCTACCTTCCATATATGGTAGCGGTTTGAATGAAGAACTGTGCGCAAGTCCGACATTTTTATTCAGCTGTAGTCCAACGTTGTAATGATATCCGTATCCTCTCGTTGTGGGGCAGACTGGCTCGTACATGCACATGCACGCTCAAAGCCATTTCTATTCAAAAGTCGTCAGTTGTCACGTTGTGTAAATGGTAAATATAAAACTATAAAAAAAACTATAAAAACGTCCACTTATTGAAATGGGAATTTCCGATAAATTTGGAAATGTTTGAAAATATAGGTAATGCAACAATTGTCCTAGATGGTATGAATGGGTTGGTGTTGGAATTTTTCAAAACGGTTGAAAAATGTTGACATAGTAACAGTTTGTTTAGAGAATGGATATTGCGGAATTTCGGGAAAACCGGGAATTTATACAAAAATAAAAAATGGCAGTTTTTTTGTCCCATTTAAGAAGAATGTTTTAAAGGTGGAACGCTCCAAAACGGTTGAAAAATGTGGACTGTGCAAACTTTCCGGGAAAAGGTAAAATAGGGCTTTGGAAAAGCAGGAATTCCGGGAATTCCTGGAATTGTTTTGACCTTGGTAGTTTGATTGTCCAAGGTCAGTGGAATGTGTTGATGGTGGAATGCTTCGAATCGGGTAAAAATGGCGCAACATTTTTGGGCATTGTAGAACTATAAAAACGTCCATTTTTTGAAATGGGAAATTCCGATAAATTTGGAAATGTTTGAAAAAATAGGTAATGCAACAATTGTCCTAGATGGTATGAATGGGTTGGTGTTGGAATTTTTCAAAACGGTTGAAAAATGTTGACGTAGTAACAGTTTGTTTAGAGAATGGATATTGCGGAATTTCGGGAAAACCGGGAATTTATACAAAAATAAAAAACGGTAGTTTTTTTGTCCCAATTAAGAAGAATGTTTTGAAGGTGGAACGTTCCAAAACGGTTGAAAAATGTGGACTGTGCAAACTTTCCGGGAAAAGGTAAAATAGGGCTTTGGAAAACCAGGAATTCTGGGAATTCCTGGAATTGTTTTGACCTTGGTAGTTTGATTGTCCGAGGTGAGTGGAATGTGTGGATGGTGGAATGCTTCGAATCGGGTAAAAATGGCACAACATTTTTGGGCATTGTAGAACTATAAAAACGTCCATATATTGAAACGGGAATTTCCGATAAATTTGGAAATGTTTGAAAATATAGGTAATGCAACAATTGTCCTAGATGGTATGAATGGGTTGGTGTTGGAATTTTTCAAAACGGTTGAAAAATGTTGACATAGTAACAGTTTGTTTAGAGAATGGATATTGCGGAATTTCGGGAAAACCGGGAATTTATACAAAAATAAAAAATGGCAGTTTTTTTTGTCCCATTTAAGAAGAATGTTTTGAAGGTGGAACGCTCCAAAACGGTTGAAAAATGTGGACTGTGCAAACTTTCCAGAAAATGGTAAAATAGGGCTTTGGAAAACCAGGAATTCTGGGAATTCCTGGAATTGTTTTGACTTTGGTAGTTCGATTGTCCGAGGTGAGTGGAATGTGTTGATGGTGGAATGGTTCGAATCGGGTAAAAATGGCACAACATTTTTGGGCATTGTAGAACTATAAAAACGTCCATTTATTGAAACGGGAAATTCCGATAAATTTGGAAATGTTTGAAAATATAGGTAATGCAACAATTGTCCTAGATGGTATGAATGGGTTGGTGTTGGAATTTTTCAAAACGGTTGAAAAATGTTGACGTAGTAACAGTTTAAATAGAGAATGGATATTGCAGAATTTCAGGAAAACCGGAATTTATACAAAAATAAAAATGGTAATTTTTTGGCCGATATAAGAAGAATGTTTTGAAGGTGGAACGCTCCAAAACGGTTGAAAAATGTGGACTGTGCAAACTTTCCAGGAAAAGGTAAAATAGGGCTTTGGAAAACCAGGAATTCTGGGAATTCCTGGAATTGTTTTGACCTTGGTAGTTTGATTGTCCGAGGTGAGTGGAATGTGTTGATGGTGGAATGGTTCAAATCGGGTAAAAATGGCGCAGCATTTTTGGGTATTGTAGAACTATAAAAACGTCCATTTATTTAAATGGGAATTTCCGAGAAATTTGGAAAATGTTTGAAAATATAGGTAATGCAACAATTGTCCTAGATGGTATGAATGGGTTGGTGTTGGAATTTTTCAAAACGGTCGAAAAATGTTGACATAGTAACAGTTTGTTTAGAGAATGGATATTGCAAAATTTCGGGAAAACCGGGAATTTATACAAAAATAAAAAATGGCAGTTTTTTTTGTCCCATTTAAGAAGAATGTTTTGAAGGTGGAACGCTCCAAAACGGTTGAAAAATGTGGACTGTGCAAACTTTCCAGAAAATGGTAAAATAGGGCTTTGGAAAACCAGGAATTCTGGGAATTCCTGGAATTGTTTTGACTTTGGTAGTTCGATTGTCCGAGGTGAGTGGAATGTGTTGATGGTGGAATGGTTCGAATCGGGTAAAAATGGCACAACATTTTTGGGCATTGTAGAACTATAAAAACGTCCATTTATTGAAACGGGAAATTCCGATAAATTTGGAAATGTTTGAAAATATAGGTAATGCAACAATTGTCCTAGATGGTATGAATGGGTTGGTGTTGGAATTTTTCAAAACGGTTGAAAAATGTTGACGTAGTAACAGTTTAAATAGAGAATGGATATTGCAGAATTTCAGGAAAACCGGGAATTTATACAAAAATAAAAAAAATGGTAGTTAAATGTTTTGAAGGTGGAACGCTCCAAAACGGTTGAAAAATGTGGACTGTGCAAACTTTCCGGGAAAAGGTAAAATAGGGCTTTGGAAAACCAGGAATTCTGGGAATTCTGGGAATTGTTTTGACCTTGGTAGTTTGATTGTCCAAGGTGAGTGGAATGTGTTGATGGTGGAATGGTTCGAATCGGGTAAAAATGGCACAACATTTTTGGGCATTGTAGAACTATAAAAACGTCCATTTATTGAAACGGGAAATTCCGATAAATTTGGAAATGTTTGAAAATATAGGTAATGCAACAATTGTCCTAGATGGTATGAATGGGTTGGTGTTGGAATTTTTCAAAACGGTTGAAAAATGTTGACATAGTAACAGTTTGTTTAGAGAATGGATATTGCGAGATTTCGGGAAAACCGGGAATTTATACAAAAATAAAAAAATGGCAGTTTTTTTGTCCCATTTAAGAAGAATGTTTTGAAGGTGGAACGTTCCAAAACGGTTGACAAATGTGGACTGTGCAAACTTTCCGGGAAAAGGTAAAATAGGGCTTTGGAAAACCAGGAATTCTGGGTATTCCTGGAATTGTTTTGACCTTGGTAGTTTGATTGTCCAAGGTGAGTGGAATGTGTGGATGGTGGAATGCTTCGAATCGGGTAAAAATGGCGCAACATTTTTGGGCATTGTAGAACTATAAAAACGTCCATTTTTTGAAATGGGAAATTCCGATAAATTTGGAAATGTTTGAAAAAATAGGTAATGCAACAATTGTCCTAGATGGTATGAATGGGTTGGTGTTGGAATTTTTCAAAACGGTTGAAAAATGTTGACATAGTAACAGTTTGTTTAGAGAATGGATATTGCGGAATTTCGGGAAAACCGGGAATTTATACAAAAATAAAAAAACGGTAGTTTTTTTGTCCCAATTAAGAAGAATGTTTTGAAGGTGGAACGCTCCAAAATGGTTGAAAAATGTGGACTGTGCAAACTTTCCGGGACAAGGTAAAATAGGGCTTTGGAAAACCAGGAATTCTGTGAATTCCTGGAATTGTTTTGACCTTGGTAGTTTGATTGTCCAAGGTGAGTGGAATGTGTGGATGGTGGAATGCTTCGAATCGGGTGAGAAATGTGGGAATTGTTTGAAAAATGGTCCATTCATTTTCAATGGGAAAAATTATAATAGTAGTGATTCCTACTATAAAAATGTCAATTTATTTAAATGGGAATTTCTGAGAAATTTGGAAATGTTTGAAAATATAGGTAATGCAACAATTGTCCTAGATGGTATGAATGGGTTGGTGTTGGAATTTTTCGAAACGGTTGAAAAATGTTGATGTAGTAACAGTTTGAATAGAGAATGGGTATTTCGGGAAAACCGGGAATTTATTCAAAAATAAAAATTGTAATTTTTTGGCCGAATAAAGAAGAATGTTTTGAAGGTGGAACGCTCCAAAACGGTTGAAAAATATGGACTGTGCAAACTTTCCGGGAAAAAGTAAAATAGTGCTTTGGAAAACCAGGAATTCTGGGAATTCCTGGAATTGTTTTGACTTTGGTAGTTTGATTGTCCAAAGTGAGTGGAATGTGTTGATGGTGGAATGGTTCGAATCGGGTAAAAATGGCACAACATTTTTGGGCATTGTAGAACTATAAAAACGTTCATTTATTGAAACGGGAAATTCCGATAAATTTGGAAATGTTTGAAAATATAGGTAATGCAACAATTGTCCTAGATGGTATGAATGGGTTGGTGTTGGAATTTTTCAAAATGGTTGAAAAATGTTGACATAGTAACAGTTTGAATAGAGAATGGATATTGCGGAATTTCGGGAAAACCGGGAATTTATACAAAAATAAAAAATGGGAGTTTTTTTGTCCCATTTAAGAAGAATGTTTTGAAGGTGGAACGCTCCAAAACGGTTGAAAAATGTGGACTGTGCAAACTTTCCGGGAAATGGTAAAATAGGGCTTTGGAAAACCAGGAATTCTGGGAATTCCTGGAATTGTTTTGACCTTGGTAGTTTGATTGTCTGAGGTGAGTGGAATGTGTGGATGGTGGAATGGTTCGAATCGGGTAAAAAATGGCGCAAAATTTTTGGGCATTGTAGAACTATAAAAACGTCCATTTATTTAAATGGGAATTTCCGAGAAATTTGGAAAATGTTTGAAAATATAGGTAATGCAACAATTGTCCTAGATTGTATGAATGGGTTGGTGTTGGAATTTTTCAAAACGGTTGAAAAATGTTGACATAGTCACAGTTTGTTTAGAGAATGGATATTGCGGAATTTCGGGAAAACAGGGAATTTATACAAAAATAAAAAATGGGAGTTTTTTTGTCCCATTTAAGAAGAATGTTTTGAAGAACCCTCCAAAACGGTTGAAAAATGTGGACTGTGCAAACTTTCCGGGAAAAGGTAAAATAGTGCTTTGGAAAACCAGGAATTCTGGGAATTCCTGGAATTGTTTTGACTTTGGTAGTTTGATTGTCCAAGGTGAGTGGAATGTGTTGATGGTGGAATGGTTCGAATCGGGTAAAAATGGCACAACATTTTTCGGCATTGTAGAACTATAAAAACGTCCATTTATTGAAACGGGAAATTCCGATAAATTTGGAAATGTTTGAAAATATAGGTAATGTAACAATTTCCCTAGATGGTATGAATGGGTTGGTGTTGGAATTTTTCAAAACGGTTGAAAAATGTTGACATAGTAACAGTTTGTTTAGAGAATGGATATTGCGGAATTTCAGGAAAACCGGGAATTTATACAAAAATAAAAAATAGCAGTTTTTTTGTCCCATTTAAGAAAAATGTTTTGAAGGTGGAACGCTCCAAAACGGTTGAAAAATGTGGACTGTGCAAACTTTCCGGGAAAAGGTAAAATAGGGCTTTGGAAAAGCAGGAATTCTGGGAATTCCTGGAATTGTTTTGACTTTGGTAGTTTGATTGTCCAAGATGAGTGGAATGTGTGGATGGTGGAATGGTTCGAATCGGGTAAAAATGGCACAACATTTTTGGGCATTGTAGAACTATAAAAACGTCCATTTATTGAAACGGGAAATTCCGATAAATTTGGAAAAGTTTGAAAATATAGGTAATGCAACAATTGTCCTAGATGGTATGAATGGGTTGGTGTTGGAATTTTTCAAAAAGGTTGAAAAATGTTGACATAGTAACAGTTTGTTTAGAGAATGGATATTGCGGAATTTCGGGAAAACCGGGAATTTATACAAAAATAAAAAATGGTAGTTAAATGTTTTGAAGGTAGAACGCTCCAAAACGGTTGACAAATGTGGACTGTGCAAACTTTCCAGGAAATGGTAAAATAGGGCTTTGGAAAACCAGGAATTCTGGGAATTCTGGGACTTGTTTTGACCTTGGTAGTTTGATTGTCCAAGGTGATTGGAATGTGTGGATGGTGGAATGGTTCGAATCGGGTGAGAAATGTGGGAATTGTTTGAAAAATGGTCCATTCATTTTCAATGGGAAAAATTATAATAGTAGTGATTCCGACTATAAAAATGTCCATTTATTTAAATGGAAATTTCCGAGAAATTTGGAAATGTTTGATAATATAGGTAATGCAACAATTGTCCTAGATGGTATGAATGGGTTGGTGTTGGAATTTTTCAAAACGGTTGAAAAATGTTGACGTAGTAAGAGTTTCAATAGAGAATGGATATTGCAGAATTTCAGGAAAACCGGGAATTTATACAAAAATAAAAATGGTAATTTTTTGGCCGAATTAAGAAGAATGTTTTGAAGGTGGAACGCTCCATAACGGTTGAAAAATGTGGACTGTGCAAACTTTCCAGGAAATGGTAAAATAGGGCTTTGGAAAACCAGGAATTCTGGGAATTCCGGGAATTGTTTTGACCTTGGTAGTTTGATTGCCCGAGGTGAGTGGAATGTGTTGATGGTGGAATGGTTCGAATCGGGTAAAAATGGCACAACATTTTTGGGCATTGTAGAACTATAAAAACGTCTATTTATTGAAACGGGAAATTCCGATAAATTTGGAAATGTTTGAAAATGTAGGTAACGCAACAATTGTCCTAGATGGTATGAATGGGTTGGTGTTGGAATTTTTCAAAACGGTTGAAAAATGTTGACATAGTAACAGTTTGAGTAGAGAATGGATATTGCGGAATTTCGGGAAAACCGGGAATTTATACAAAAATAAAAAATGGCAGTTTTTTTGTCCCATTTAAGAAGAATATTTTGAAGGTGGAACGCTCCAAAACGGTTGAAAAATGTGGACTGTGCAAACTTTCCGGGAAATGGTAAAATAGGGCTTTGGAAAAGCAGGAATTCTGGGAATTCTGGGACTTGTTTTGACCTTGGTAGTTTGATTGTCCAAGGTGAGTGGAATGTGTGGATGGTGGAATGGTTCGAATCGGGTAAAAATGGCACAACATTTTTGGGCATTGTAGAACTATAAAAACGTCCATTTATTGAAACGGGAAATTCCGATAAATTTGGAAATGTTTGAAAATATAGGTAATGCAACAATTGTCCTAGATGGTATGAGTGGGTTGGTGTTGGAATTTTTCAAAACGGTTAAAAAATGTTGACATGGTAACAGTTTGTTTAGAGAATGGATATTGGGGAATTTCGGGAAAACCGGGAATTTATACAAAAATAAAAAATGGCGGTTTTTTTGTCCCATTTAAGAAGAATGTTTTGAAGGTGGAACGCTCCAAAACGGTCGAAAAATGTGGACTGTGCAAACTTTCCGGGAAAAGCTAAAATAGGGCTTGGGAAAACCAGGAATTCTGGGAATTCCTGGAATTGTTTTGACTTTGGTAATTTGATTGTCCAAAGTGAGTGGAATGTGTTGATGGTGGAATGGTTCGAATCGGGTAAAAATGGATACAACATTTTTGGGCATTGTAGAACTATAAAAATGTCCATTTATTGAAACGGGAAATTCCCATAAATTTGGAAAATGTTTGAAAATATAGGTAATGCAACAATTGTCCTAGATGGTATGAATGGGTTGGTGTTGGAATTTTTCAAAACGGTTAAAAAATGTTGACATAGTAACAGTTTGTTTAGAGAATGGATATTGCGGAATTTCGGGAAAACCGGGAATTTATACAAAAATAAAAAAATGGCAGTTTTTTTGTCCCATTTAAGAAGAATGTTTTGAAGGTGGAATGCTCCAAAACGGTTGAAAAATGTGGACTGTGCAAACTTTCCGGGAAAAGGTAAAATAGGGCTTTGGAAAACCAGGAATTATGGGAATTCCTGGAATTGTTTTGACCTTGGTAGTTTGATTGTCCAAGGTGAGTGGAATGTGTGGATGGTGGAATGGTTCGAATCGGGTAAAAAATGGCGCAACATTTTTGGGCATTGTAGAACTATAAAAACGTCCATTTATTGAAACGGGAAATTCCGATAAATTTGGAAAAGTTTGAAAATATAGGTAATGCAACAATTGTCCTAGATGGTATGAATGGGTTGGTGTTGGAATTTTTCAAAAAGGTTGAAAAATGTTGACATAGTAACAGTTTGTTTAGAGAATGGATATTGCGGAATTTCGGGAAAACCGGGAATTTATACAAAAATAAAAAAAAATGGCAGTTTTTTTGTTCCATTTAAGAAGAATGTTTTGAAGGTGGAACCCTCCAAAACGGTTGAAAAATGTGGACTGTGCAAACATTCCAGAAAATGGTAAAATGGGGCTTTGGAAAACCAGGAATTCTGGGAATTCTGGGAAGTGTTTTAACCTTGGTAGTTTGATTGTCCAAGGTGAGTGGAATGTGTTGATGGTGGAATGGTTCAAATCGGGTAAAAATGGCGCAGCATTTTTGGGTATTGTAGAACTATAAAAACGTCCATTTATTTAAATGGTAATTTCCAAGAAATTTAGAAAATGTTTGAAAATATAGGTAATGCAACAATTGTCCTAGATGGTATGAATGGGTTGGTGTTGGAATTTTTCAAAACGGTTGAAAAATGTTGACGTAGTAACAGTTTGTTTAGAGAATGGATATTGCGGAATTTCGGGAAAACCGGGAATTTATACAAAAATTTAAAAAATGGCAGTTTTTTTGTCCCATTTAAGAAGAATGTTTTGAAGGTGAAACCCTCCAAAACGGTTGAAAAATGTGGACTGTGCAAGCTTTCCAGAAAATGGTAAAATAGGGCTTTGGAAAACCAGGAATTCTAGGAATTCCTGGAATT
The DNA here is from genome assembly GCF_033978685.3 of Nerophis lumbriciformis. Taxonomy (NCBI): domain Eukaryota; kingdom Metazoa; phylum Chordata; class Actinopteri; order Syngnathiformes; family Syngnathidae; genus Nerophis; species Nerophis lumbriciformis. Next base: position 54,937,652 of record NC_084554.2, read on the forward strand.
GTTTTGACCTTGGTAGTTTGATTGTCCAAGGTGAGTGGAATGTGTTGATGGTGGAATGGTTCGAATCGGGTAAAAATGGCACAACATTTTTCGGCATTGTAGAACTATAAAAACGTCCATTTATTGAAACGGGAAATTCCGATAAATTTGGAAATGTTTGAAAATATAGGTAATGCAACAATTGTCCTAGATGGTATGAATGGGTTGGTATTGGAATTTTTCAAAACGGTTGAAAAATGTTGACATAGTAACAGTTTGTTTAGAGAATGGATATTGCGGAATTTCGGGAAAACCGTGGATTTATACAAAAATAAAGATGGTATTTTTTTTGTCCCAATTAAGAATAATGTTTTGAAGGTGGAACGCTCCAAAACAGTCGAAAAATGTGGACTGTGCAAACTTTCCGGGAAAAGGTAAAATAGGGCTTTGGAAAACCGGGAATTCTGGGAATTCCTGGAATTGTTTTGACCTTGGTAGTTTGATTGTCCGAGGTGAGTGGAATGTGTTGATGGTGGAATGCTTCGAATCGGGTAAAATGGCACAAAATTTTTGGGCATTGTAGAACTATAAAAACGTCCATTTATTGAAACGGGAAATTCCCATAAATTTGGAAATGTTTGAAAATATAGGTAATGCAACAATTGTCCTAGATGGTATGAATGGGTTGGTGTTGGAATTTTTCAAAACGGTTGAAAAATGTTGACATAGTAACAGTTTGTTTAGAGAATGGATATTGCGGAATTTCAGGAAAACCGGGAATTTATACAAAAATAAAAAATGTCAGTTTTTTTGTCCCATTTAAGAAGAATTTTTTGAAGGTGGAACGTTCCAAAACGGTTGAAAAATGTGGACTGTGCAAACTTTCCAGGAAATGGTAAAATAGGGCTTTGGAAAACCAGGAATTCTGGGAATTCTGGGGCTTGTTTTGACCTTGGTAGTTTGATTGTCCAAGGGGAGTGGAATGTGTTGATGGTGGAATGCTTCGAATCGGGTAAAAATGGCACAACATTTTTGGGCATTGTAGAACTATAAAAACGTCCATTTATTGAAACGAGAAATTCCGATAAATTTGGAAATGTTTGAAAATATAGGTAATGCAACAATTGTCCTAGATGGTATGAATGGGTTGGTGTTGGAATTTTTCAAAACGGTTGAAAAATGTTGACATAGTAACAGTTTGTTTAGAGAATGGATATTGCGAGATTTCGGGAAAACCGGGAATTTATACAAAAATAAAAAAAGGCAGTTTTTTTTGTCCCATTTAAGAAGAATGTTTTGAAGGTGGAACGCTCCAAAACGGTTGAAAAATGTGGACTGTGCAAACTTTCCGGGAAAAGGTAAAATAGGGCTTTGGAAAAGCAGGAATTCTGGGAATTCCTGGAATTGTTTTGACTTTGGTAGTTTGATTGTCCGAGGTGAGTGGAATGTGTGGATGGTGGAATGGTTCGAATCGGGTAAAAATGGCACAACATTTTTGGGCATTGTAGAACTATAAAAACGTCCATTTATTGAAACGGGAAATTCCGATAAATTTGGAAATGTTTGAAAATATAGGTAATGCAACAATTGTCCTAGATGGTATGAATGGGTTGGTGTTGGAATTTTTCAAAACGGTTGAAAAATGTTGATATAGTAACAGTTTGTTTAGAGAATGGACATTTTGGAATTTCGGGAAAACAGGGAATTTATACAAAAATAAAAAATGGCAGTTTTTTTGTCTCATTTAAGAAGAATGTTTTGAAGGTGGAACGCTCCAAAACGGTTGAAAAATGTGGACTGTGCAAACTTTCCGGGAAAAGGTAAAATAGTGCTTTGGAAAACCAGGAATTCTGGGAATTCCTGGAATTGTTTTTACTTTGGTAGTTTGATTGTCCAAGATGAGTGGAATGTGTGGATGGTGGAATGGTTCAAATCGGGTGAGAAATGTGGGAATTGTTTGAAAATCGGTCCATTCATTTTCAATGGGAACAATTATAATAGTAGTGATTCCTACTATAAAAACTATAAAAACTTCCATTTATTTAAATGGAAATTTCCGAGAAATTTGGAAATGTTTGAAAATATAGGTAATTCAACAATTGTCCTCCATGGTATGAATGGGTTAGTGTTGGAATTTTTCAAAACGGTTGAAAAATGTTGACGTAGTAACAGTTTGAATAGAGAATGGATATTGCAGAATTTCAGGAAAATCGGGAATTTATACAAAATAAAAAATGGTAATTTTTTGGCTGAATTAAGAAGAATGTTTTGAAGGTGGAACGCTCCAAAACGGTTGAAAAATGTGGACTGTGCAAACTTTCCGGGAAAAGGTAAAATAGTGCTTTGGAAAACCAGGAATTCTGGGAATTCCTGGAATTGTTTTGACTTTGGTAGTTTGATTGTCCGAGGTGAGTGGAATGTGTGGATGGTGGAATGGTTCGAATCGGGTAAAAATGGCACAACATTTTTGGGCATTGTAGAACTATAAAAACGTCCATTTATTGAAACGGGAAATTCCCATAAATTTGGAAATGTTTGAAAATATAGGTAATGCAACAATTGTCCTAGATGGTATGAATGGGTTGGTGTTGGAATTTTTCAAAACGGTTGAAAAATGTTGACGTAGTAACAGTTTGTTTAGAGAATGGATATGGCGGAATTTCGGGAAAATCGGGAATTTACACAAAAATAAAAAATAGCAGTTTTTTTGTCCCGTTTAAGAAGAATGTTTTGAAGGTGGAACGCTCCAAAACGGTTGAAAAATGTGGACTGTGCAAACTTTCCGGGAAAAGGTAAAATAGGGCTTTGGAAAACCGGGAATTCTGGGAATTCCTGGAATTGTTTTGACCTTGGTAGTTTGATTGTCCGAGGTGAGTGGAATGTGTTGATGGTGGAATGGTTCAAATCGGGTAAAAATGGCGCAGCATTTTTGGGTATTGTAGAACTATAAAAACGTCCATTTATTTAAATGGGAATTTCCGAGAAATTTGGAAAATGTTTGAAAATATAGGTAATATAACATTTGTCCTAGATGGTATGAATGGGTTGGTGTTGGAATTTTTCAAAACGGTCGAAAAATGTTGACATAGTAACAGTTTGTTTAGAGAATGGATATTGCGGAATTTCGGGAAAACCGGGAATTTATACAAAAATAAAAATGGTAATTTTTTGGCCGAATTAAGAAGAATGTTTTGAAGGTGGAACGCTCCAAAACGGTTGAAAAATGTGGACTGTGCAAACTTTCCAGGAAATGGTAAAATAGGGCTTTGGAAAACCAGGAATTCTGGGAATTCTGAGACTTGTTTTGACCTTGGTAGTTTGATTGTCCAAGGTGAGTGGAATGTGTGGATGGTGGAATGCTTCGAATCGGGTGAGAAATGTGGGAATTGTTTGAAAAAGGGTCCATTCATTTTCAATGGGAAAACTTATAATAGTAGTGATTCCTACTATAAAAATGTCAATTTATTTAAATGGGAATTTCTGAGAAATTTGGAAATGTTTGAAAATATAGGTAATGCAACAATTGTCCTAGATAGTATGAATGGGTTGGTGTTGGAATTTTTCAAAACGGTTGAAAAAAGTTGACGTAGTAACAGTTTCAATAGAGAATGGATATTGCAGAATTTCAGGAAAAACCGGGAATTTATACAAAAATAAAAATGGTAATTTTTTGGCCGAATTAAGAAGAATGTTTTGAAGGTGGAACGCTCCAAAACGGTCGAAAAATGTGGACTGTGCAAACTTCCCAGAAAATGGTTAAATAGGGCTTTGGAAAACCAGGAATTCTGGGAATTCCTGGAATTGTTTTGACCTTGGTAGTTTGATTGTCCGAGGTGAGTGGAATGTGTGGATGGTGGAATGGTTCGAATCGGGCAAAAATGGCACAAAATTTTTGGGCATTGTAGAACTATAAAAACGTCCATTTATTGAAACGGGAAATTCCGATAAATTTGGAAATGTTTGAAAATATAGGTAATGCAACAATTGTCCTAGATGGTATGAATGGGTTGGTGTTGGAATTTTTCAAAACGGTTGAAAAATTTTGACATAGTAACAGTTTGTTTAGAGAATGGATATTGCGGAATTTCGGGAAAACCGGGAATTTATACGAAAATAAAAAATGGCAGTTTTTTTGTCCAATTTAAGAAGAATGTTTTGAAGGTGGAACGCTCCAAAACGGTTGAAAAATGTGGACTGTGCAAACTTTCCGGGAAAAGGTAAAATAGGGCTTTGGAAAACCAGGAATTCTGGGAATTCCTGGAATTGTTTTGACCTTGGTAGTTTGATTGTCCAAGGTCAGTGGAATGTGTTGATGGTGGAATGCTTCGAATCGGGTAAAAATGGCACAACATTTTTGGGCATTGTAGAACTATAAAAACGTACATTTATTGAAACGAGAAATTCCGATAAATTTGGAAATGTTTGAAAATATAGGTAATGCAACAATTGGCCCAGATGGTATGAATGGGTTGGTGTTGGAATTTTTCAAAACGGTTGAAAAATGTTGACGTAGTAACAGTTTGAATAGAGAATGGATATTGCGGAATTTCGGGAAAACCGGGAATTTATACAAAAATAAAAAATGACAGTTTTTTTGTCCCATTTAAGAAGAATGTTTTGAAGGTGGAACGCTCCAAAACGGTTGAAAAATGTGGACTGTGCAAACTTTCCGGGAAAAGGTAAAATAGGGCTTTGGAAAACCAGGAATTCTGGGAATTCTGGGAATTGTTTTGACCTTGGTAGTTTGATTTTCCGAGGTGAGTGGAATGTGTTGATGGTGGAATGGTTCGACTCGGGTAAAAATGGCACAACATTTTTGGGCATTGTAGAACTATAAAAACGTCCATTTATTGAAACGGGAAATTCCGATAAATTTGGAAATGTTTGAAAATATAGGTAATGCAACAATTGTCCTAGGTGGTATGAATGGGTTGGTGTTGGAATTTTTCAAAACGGTTGAAAAATGTTGACATAGTAACAGTTTGAATAGAGAATGGATATTGCAGAATTCCACCTTCAATGCTTTGAAGGTGGAACGCCCCGAAAAATGTGGACTCTGCAAACTTTCCGGGAAAGGGTAAAATAGGGTTTTGGAAAAGCAGGAATTAAAATGTGGACTCGTCAGACCACAGAACACTTTTCCACTTTGCATCAGTCCATCTTAGATGAGCTCGGGCCCAGCGAAGTGTTTCTGGGTGTTGTTGATAAATGGCTTTGGCTTTTGCACAGTAGAGTTTTAACTTGCACTTAGAGATGTAGCGACCAACTGTAGTTACTGACAGTGGTTTTATGAAGTGCTCCCGAGCCCTTGTGGTGATATCCTTTACACACCGATTTCGCTTTTTGATGCAGTACCGCTTGAGGGATCCAAGGTGCGTAATATCATGGCTTACGTGCGGTGATTTCTCCACATTCTCTGGAAGTGATGTCACTATTCCAGGAAATACTTTACTAATATTTTCCATTTCTCCATTCACTTACACACATTGTCCATCCATTCACATACATATTCACTGTCATGTACACGTAATAGAAACATTTTGGTGTATAATCTTATAAGTTTTAATATGTGTAAATAGATGTTTTTTGGTGTATAATCTAATGTGAGAATGTTTCAAAATTCACTCAATAATAATGATAATATTAATAAAACTAAATAGATTGTTTTTTGGTGTAGAATATTATAAGTGTGAATATTTAGACAGCTACACAACAATAATAATAATAATATTAACAAACAGATGTTATTTTAGTGTATAATCGTATATGTGTTAATGCTTGGACATTCACACAATAATAATAATAATAATAATATTAACAAATAGATAGTATTTTGGTATAGAATCGTATATGTGAGAATGTTTGGACATTCACACAATAATAATAATAATAATAATAATAATAATAATAATATTAGCAAATAGATAGTATTTTGGTATATAATCTTATATGTGTAGAATGTTTGGACATTCACACAATAAAAATAAAAATAATAATAATAATAATAATAATAATAATAATAATAATATTAGCAAATAGATAGTATTTTGGTATAGAATCTTATATGTGAGAATGTTTGGACATTCACACAATTATAATAATATAAATAATAATCATAATAATAATAATAATAATAATAATAATAATAATAATAATAATAATATTAGCAAATATATTGTATTTTGGTATAGAATCTTATAAGTGTAGAATGAATATGTGTAAATAGATGTTTTTTGGTATATAATCTTATGTGAGAATGTTTAAAAATTCACTCAATAATAATAATAATAATAATAATAAAAATAATAATAATAATAATAATAATAATAATACTAAATAGATCGTTTTTTGGTGTATAATATTATGTGTGAATATTTAGACAGTTACACAATAATAATAATATTAATATTAACAAACAGATAGTATTTTAGTGTATAATCTTATATGTGTGAATCCTTGGACATTCACACAATAATAATAATAATAATAATAATAATAATAATAATAATAATATTAACAAATAGATAGTATTTTGGTATATAATCTTATATGTGAGAATGTTTGGACATTCACACAATAATAATAATAATAATAATAATAATTAATAATAATATTAGCAAATAGATAGTATTTTGGTAAAGAATCTTATATGTGTAGAATGAATATGTGTAAATAGATGTTTTTTGGTGTATAATCTTATGTGAGAATGTTTGAAAATTCACTCAATAATAATAATAATAATAATAATAATAATAATAATAATAATAATAATAAAAATAATAATAATAATAATAATAATACTAAATAGATCGTTTTTTGGTGTATAATATTATGTGTGAATATTTAGATAGTTACACAATAATAATAATATTAATATTAACAAACAGATAGTATGTTAGTGTATAATCTTATATGTGTGAATCCTTGGACATTCACACAATAATAATAATAATAATAATAATAATAATAATAATAATAATAATAATATTAACAAATAGATAGTATTTTGGTATATAATCTTATATGTGAGAATGTTTGGACATTCACACAATAATAATAATAATAATAATAATAATAATAATAATAATAATAATAATCATAATAATAATATTAGCAAATAGATAGTATTTTGGTATAGAATCTTATATGTGTAGAATGAATATGTGTAAATATATGTTTTTTGGTGTATAATCTTATGTGAGAATGTTTGAAAATTCACTCAATAATAATAATAATAATAATAATAATGATAAAAATAATAATAATAATAATAATAATAATAATAATAATACTAAATAGATTGTTTTTTGGTGTAGAATATTATAAGTGTGAATATTTAGACAGTTACACAACAATAATAATCAATCAAT
>NC_084554.2:54950000-54972500 GCF_033978685.3 Nerophis lumbriciformis
GTCATTATTTCTGCAGCCTAAAGCCCAACAATCGCTCTCAGAATATCAGTGTCAGAATAGGAGGCTGCTTTTGTGCACACTTTTTCAAGTCTTTCATCAGGAGCCTTCAGAATCACAAAAGGTTTTTCTACATTTGCATTCATCAAAATAGTTGTATTTTTATGGGAAGTTTAATCGGAGAAAATCACACCTGTTCCTTTCCGACAACAGCTTGCTGCTCGGTAACCATTCCAGATGACACAAACTAACAGGAACAAAAAAAAAGTAAAAGAAGTGGCTCGGGGGGGGGTTGGCCGTGGAGGTGGGGAAGGGGGTTTAGGTGGGAAAAAAAAAATCAAAAAAATCAAAGCAAAATCTTGCAGTGTACTTTCACCGCCGTCTGAGCGGGCCAAGGTGCGCTGAAAAGAAGCGGAGCCGGCCTGAATGCAAATGAAAGCAGCTCCCTCATTCCAGCAAATATTGTCTCAGCCATTAGTGCTCCCAGTCATTGTCGCCCGGCCAGGGAGAAGTCAGGGGAAGAATTCTATTCAGCCGCCCGTCTTGGGGGCTCGCTGCACTTGGACGCTTGTTTGGTGCCATTCAAGCGCCGCAGACCGTGGCCACAAAGAGAGCTTTCACTGTAAAAGCATGTGAGAGAAGAAGAAGAAGAAGAAAGGAGGAGGGCGAGGGGGGGGGCAGCAGGGCTGGAAAAGTGGAGTTGGATGTCACTACTTGAGTGGATGGTGGGGCTGCGCAACATGCCTTCAAAATAACATGAATATTACTTCATGATTGTGTCACAAATGAACATGACTTCATGATTGTGTCACACATGGACATGACTTCATGATTGTGTCACACATGGACATGACTTCATGATTGTGTCACAAATGAACATTCATGATTGTGTCACACATGAACATGACTTCATGATTGTGTCACACATGAACACAACTTCATGATTGTGTCACACATGAACATTCATGATTGCGTCACACATGAACATGACTTCATGATTGTGTCACACATGAACACGAGTTCATGATTAAGTCACACATGAACACGAGTTCATGATTGTGTCACACATGAACACGACTTCTTGATTGTGTCACACATGAACACGACTTCATGATTGTGTCACACATGAACACGACTTCATGATTGTGTCACAAATGAACACGACATCATGATTGTCACATATGAACACAACGTCATGATTGTGTCATGCATGAATATTGCTTCATAATTGTGTCACATATGAAAATGACTTCAAGATTATGTCACACATGAACACAATTTCATGATTGTGTCACACTTGAACACGACTTCATGATTGTGTCACACATGAACATGACTTCATGACTGTGTCACACATGAACATGACTTCATGATTGTGTCACAAATGAACATTCATGATTGTGTCACACATGAACATGACTTCATGATTGTGTCACATATGAACATTCATGTTTGTGTCACACCTGACTTCATGATTGTGTCACACATGAACACGAGTTCATGATTTTGTCACACATGAACACGAGTTCATCATTGTGTCACACATGAACATGACTTCATGATTGTGTCACACATGAACATGACTTCATGACTGTGTCACACATGAACACGACTTCATGATTGTATCACACATGAACATTACTTCATGATTGTGTCACACATGAACAAGACTTAATGATTGTGTCACACATGAACACGACATCATGATTGTCACACGTGAACACAACGTCATGATTGTGTCATACATGAATATTGCTTCATAATTGTGTCACGTATGAACATGACTTCTTGATTATGTCACACATGAACACAACTTCATGATTGTGTCACACATGAACACGACTTCTTGATTGTGTCACACATGAACAAGACTTCATGATTGTGTCACAAATGAACATTCATGATTGTGTCACACATGAACATGACTTCATGATTGTGTCACAAATGAACACGAGTTCATGATTGTGTCACACATGAACACGAGTTCATGATTGTGTCACACATGAACACAAGTTCATGATTGTGTCACACATGGACATGACTTCATGATTGTGTCACACATGAACACGACTTCTTGATTGTGTCATACATGAACACGACGTCATGATTGTGTCACACATGAACATGACTTCTTGATTGTGTCACACATGAACATGACATCATGATTGTGTCATACATGAATATTGCTTCATAATTGTGTCACATATGAACATGACTTCATGATTATGTCACACATGAACACAATTTCATGATTGTGTCACACATGAACACGACTTCATGATTGTGTCACACATGAACATGACTTCATGACTGTGTCACACATGAACACGACTTCATGATTGTATCACACATGAACATTACTTCATGATTGTGTCACACATGAACAAGACTTAATGATTGTGTCACACATGAACACGACATCATGATTGTCACACGTGAACACAACGTCATGATTGTGTCATACATGAATATTGCTTCATAATTGTGTCACGTATGAACATGACTTCTTGATTGTGTCACACATGAACACGACTTCATGATTGTGTCACACATGAACATTCATGATTGTGTCACACATGAACATGACTTCATGATTGTGTCACAAATGAATATTCATGATTGTGTCACACATGAGCATGACTTCATGATTGTGTCACACATGGACATGACTTCATGATTGTGTCACACATGAACACGACTTCTTGATTGTGTCACACATGAACACGACTTCATGATTGTGTCACACATGAACATGACTTCATGATTGTGTCACACATGAACATGACTTCATGATTGTGTCACATATGAACATTCATGATTGTGTCACACATGACTTCATGATTGTGTCACACATGAACATGACTTCATGATTGTGTCACAAATGAACATTCATGATTGTGTCACACATGAGCATGACTTCATGATTGTGTCACAAATGAACATTCATGATTGTGTCACACATGAGCATGACTTCATGATTGTGTCACAAATGAACATTCATGATTGTGTCACACATGAACACGACTTCATGATTGTGTCACATATGAACATGACTCCAAGATTATGTCACACATGAACACAATTTCATGATTGTGTCACACATGAACACGACTTCATGATTGTGTCACACATGAACATGACTTCATGACTGTGTCACACATGAACATGACTTAATGATTGTGTCACAAATGAACATTCATGATTGTGTCACACATGAACATGACTTAATGATTGTGTCACACATGAACATTCATGATTGTGTCACACATGAACACAAGTTCATGATTGTGTCACACATGAACATGACTTCATGATTGTGTCACACATGGAAATGACTTCTTCATTGTGTCACACATGAACATTACTTCATGATTGTGTCACATATGAACAGTACTTCATGATTGTGTCACAAATGAACATTCATGATTGTGTCACACATGAACATGACTTCATGACTGTGTCACACATGAAAATGACTTCATGATTGTGTCACACATGAACACGACTTCATGATTGTGTCACACATGAACATTCATGATTGCGTCACACATGAACATGACTTCATGATTGTGTCACATATGAACATTCATGTTTGTGTCACACCTGACTTCATGATTGTGTCACACATGAACACGAGTTCATGATTTTGTCACACATGAACACGAGTTCATGATTGTGTCACACATGAACATGACTTCATGATTGTGTCACACATGGACATGACTTCATGATTGTGTCACACATGAACATTCATGATTGTGTCACACATGAACTTGACTTCATGATTGTGTCACACATGAACATGACTTCATGATTGTGTCACATATGAACAGTACTTCATGATTGTGTCACATATAAACATTACTTCATGATTGTGTCACAAATGAACATTCATGATTGTGTCACACATGAACATGACTTCATGACTGTGTCACACATGAAAATGACTTCATGATTGTGTCACACATGAACACGACTTCATGATTGTGTCACACATGAACATTCATGATTGTGTCACACATGGACATGACATCATGATTGTGTCATACATGAATATTGCTTCATAATTGTGTCACGTATGAACATGACTTCTTGATTATGTCACACATGAACACAACTTCATGATTGTGTCACACATGAACACAACTTCATGATTGTGTCACACATGAACATGACTTCATGATTGTATCACACATGAACATTACTTCATGATTGTATCACACATGAACATTACTTCATGATTGTGTCACATATGAAAATTAATTCATGATTGTGTCACATATGAACATTACTTCCCGATTGTGTCACACATGAACGTGACTTCATGATTGTGTCACATATGAACATGACTTCATGATAGTTTCACATATGAACACTACTTCATGATTGTGTCACACATGAACATTACTCTGCTGTAAACAACGCCACCACTGTCATAAGTCGCTTCAGCAGCCAGTTCACGCGCTCTTTATTTTGAGCTACATGGTGAAATAACATAAGAAAATGTGGAAAAAGTGAAGCGCAGTGAATATTTTAAAACACGAATTATAAAAAAAGACATGTACCTTTTGAACAATATTAGTAATGATGTGCTCCGTTTATTTGGGAAGTGGGACGTCGGAGCTGGGCACCACGTTGAGAGTGTGTGTTTTTAGATTGATTGGCAACACTAATTGGCCCTAATGTGTGAATGTGACAAGTCGCCATGAGGTGGCAACTTGTCCAGGGTGTACCCCGCCTTCCGCCCGAATGCAGCTGAGATAGGCTCCAGCACCCCCCACGACCCCAAAAAAGGGACAAGTGGTAGAAAATGGATGGATGGATGGATATATATATATATATATATATATATATATATATATATATATATATATATATATATATACATATATATATATATATGTATATATATATATATATATATATATATATATATATATATATATATATATATATATATATACACATTTCACATACGATTGTTCAAATGCACAATTGCGCATACACTTTTTACCCTTTTATTTATTTTTTTTGTCCTTTTTTTTCTTCCCCTCCCTTTCCTTTCCATCCCTTTCTTCCCACTTGGTGCTCCATTATAAAGTCAAGTAAAGAAGTCATGTATAAGTGTATAAAGAAGTGAGTCATGTATAGGTATATACTTGACAGCATCGGGTCCTCACGCAGCTGTTGATCTTTTCTGAGATCTTGCTAAAGTTCGCTCTTGCCTTGTGTGTCGATTCCAGTAATATTTGCTCAAAGTACCTGAATAAACACCAACAAAACTGGCAGTTTGGTCAAATTCCAAAGTCTCTCCCCGGATCAAACATGACTGCTCATGAACGCCGTGTTTGTGTTGAAGTCCACGCCGCCAGGTTGAACCTGTGATGCACAATCAGACGGAACAGAAGGAGACAGCCAGGTTCCATCCTTCAGGTTCCATCCTTCATGTTTCATCCTTCAGGTTCCAACCTTCAGGTTCCATCCTTCAGGTTCCATGCTTCAGGTTCCATCCTTCAGGTTTCATCCTTCAGGTTCCATCCTTCAGGTTTCATCCTTCAGGTTCCATCCTTCAGTTTCCATCCTTCAGGTTCCATGCTTCAGGTTGAAACCTTCAGGTTCCATCCTTCAGGTTCCATCCTTCAGATTCCATCCTTCAGTTTCCATCCTTCAGGTTCCATCCTTCAGGTTTCATCTCTCAGGTTTCATTCTTCAGGTTCCATCCTTCAGGTTCCATCCTTCAGGTTCCATCTTTCAGATTCCATCCTTCAGGTTTCATCCTTCAGGTTCCATCCTTCAGGTTCCATCCTTCAGGTTTCATCCTTCAAGTTCCATGCTTCAGGTTCCATCCTTCAGGGTCCATCCTTCAGGTTCCATCCTTGAGGTTCCACCCTTCAGGTTCCATCCTTCAGGTTCCATCCTTCAGGTTCCATCCTTCAGCTTCCATCCTTCAGGTTGAATCCTTCAGGTTCCATCCTTCAGATTCCATCCTTCAGATTCCATCCTTCAGGTTTCATCCTTCAGGTTCCATCCTTCAGGTTCCACCCTTCAGGTTCCATCCTTCAGGTTCCATCCTTCAGGTTCCATCCTTCAAGTTCCATCCTTCAGGTTTCATCCTTCAGGTTCCATCCTACAGATTCCATGCTTCAGGTTCCATCCTTCAGGTTCCACCCTTCATGTTCCATCCTTCAGGTTTCATCCTTCAGGTTCCATCCTTTAGGTTCCATGCTTCAGGTTTCATCCTTCAGGTTCCATCCTTCAGGTTCCATCTTTCAGGTTTCATCCTTCAGGTTCCATCCTTCAGGTTTCATCCTTCAGGTTCCATCCTTCAGGTTCAATGCTTCAGGTTCCATCCTTCAGGTTTCATCCTTCAAGTTCCATCCTTCAGGTTCCATGCTTCAGGTTCCATCCTTCAGGTTCGATCCTTCAGGTTTCATCCTTCAAGTTCCATCCTTCAGGTTCCATCCTTCAGGTTTCATCTTTCAGGTTTCATTCTTCAGGTTTCATCCTTCAGGTTCCATCCTTCAGTTTTCATTCTTCATGTTTCATCCTTCATGTTCCATCCTTCAGGTTCCATTCTTCAGGTTCATCTCTGGGTGATTATTACGCTGTAGCTGTCCAAACACATTGAGAGACTACCTTGGTCAAGGTGTGTGTGTTTGTGTGCATAGGTGTGTTCCCAACTTGGCATCCCACAGTTGTTTGGACTTCTGCGTGCACAGCTGTTGGGCGAGGAAGGGCCCGGCCGAAGTAAAACAACCAAATTCTTATTCTTGGCCTCTCCTGGCCCTGGGAGGGATGGCTGAAGGCCAGTCAGCTGTGCAGTCATGCCTCTCACTCTCATCCCACTTTAGTCACAACTTTGGCAGAGGAAGGTTTGTTTAGCAGAGCTCAGGGAAAACATGGACTAGAATGGCAGGGTGACATCAACTATATTTGGGAGAACTTTGTTGGTGTTGGACTGCGGTGTGAGCTTCTTGTGTTTGAGGCAAAACCCAAGGGAGAAAATAGAAGACTGGAAGCCAGAATGACCAATGACCAATGACCAATGACCAATGACCAATGACCAATGACCAAGGACCAATGACCAATGACCAATGACCAATGACCAAGGACCAATGACCAATGACCAATGACCAATGACCAATGACCAATGACTAATGACTAATGACCAAGGACCAATGACCAATGACCAATGACCAATGACCAATGACTAATGACCAATGACCAATGACCAATGACCAATGACCAATGACCAATGACTAATGACCAATGACCAATGACTAATGACCAATGACTAATGACCAATGACTAATGACCAATGACCAATGACCAATGACTAATGACTAATGACCAATGACCAATGACCAATGACTAATGACCAATGACCAATGACCAATGACCAATGACCAATGACCAATGACCAATGACCAATGACCAATGACCAATGCTCGGGGAATGGCATAGTTTATTATTGTTCATTCCAAGCTGTGACTGAGAAACCCTCATAGTTTACACATCAACTTGATTTGAGCACAGTGGTCGTTTTAAATGGAGTCTTTTGACAGAAATGTGTTTCAGTCATATGAACTAGATTAGTTTTAGTCGACTACGTTCCTGAACATTTTTAGTGGACTAAAATGACACTAAATTTTGTCGACTAGAATATAGCAAACAACGCATCTTTGAAGTTTACTTATGGAGGTTCTCATTCATCAGGTCTTTGTAGTCTCAGGACATTCGATCATCACAACTGACTTAGGAATTTGTTTGGTCTCTCATCTGAGTAGACTAAATCAGTCCATGATCATAGACTTGGATTGGTCACATCTAGTCTTAGACTTAGATTGGTCACATCTAGTCTTAGACTTAGATTGGTCACATCTTGTCTTAGACTTACATTGGTCAGATCTAGTCTTAGACTTAGATTGGTCAGATGTCTAAGACTTACATTTGGTCAGATGTAGTCATTGACTTAGATTGGTCATATCTAGTTTTAAACAGATTGGTCACATTTAGTCTTGGACTTAGATTGGTCACATTTAGTCTTAGACTTAGATTGGTCAGATCTAGTCTTAGACTTACTTTGGTCAGATCTAGTCCTTGACTTAGATTGGTCAGATCTAGTCTAAGACTTACATTTGGTCAGATGTAATCATAGACTTAGATTGGTTATATCTAGTCTTAAACAGATTGGTCACATTTAGTCTTAGACTTAGATTGGTCACATTTAGTCTTAGACTTATATTGGTCACATTTAGTCTTAGACTTAGATTGGTCGGATCTAGTCTTAGACTTAGATTGGTCACATCTAGTCTTAGACTTACATTGGTCAGATCTAGTCTTAGACATAGATTGGTCAGATCTAGTCTAAGACTTACATTTGGTCAGATGTAGTCATAGACCTAGATTGGTCATATCTAGTCTTAAACAGATTGGTCACATTTAGTCTTGGACTTAGATTGGTCACATTTAGTCTTAGACTTAGATTGGTCGGATCTAGTCTTAGACTTGGATTGGTCACATCTACTCTTAGACTTAGATTGGTCACATCTAGTCTTAGACTTACATTGGTCAGATCTAGTCTTAGACTTAGATTAGTCAGATCTAGTCTAAGACTTACATTTGGTCAGATGTAGTCATAGACTTAGATTGGTCATATCTAGTCTTAAACAGATTGGTCACATTTAGTCTTAGACTTAGATTGGTCGGATCTAGTCTTAGACTTGGATTGGTGGGATCTACTCTTAGACTTAGATTGGTCACATCTAGTCTTGGATTGAGATTGGTCACATCTAGTCTTGGACTTAGATTGGTCACCTCTAGTCTTAGACTTAGATTGGTCACATTTAGTCTTTGATTGGTAACATTTAGTCTTAGACTTAGATTGGTCAGATCTAGTCTTAGTCTTAGATTGGTCACATGTAGTCTTAAACAGATTGGTCACATTTAGTCTTGGACTTAGATTGGTCGGATCTAGTCTTAGACTTGGATTGGTCGGATTTAGTCTTAGACTTAGATTGGTCACATCTAGTCTTGGATTGAGATTGGTCACATCTAGTCTTGGACTTAGATTGGTCACATCTAGTCTTAGACTTAGATTGGTCACATTTAGTCTTTGATTGGTAACATCTAGTCTTAGACTTAGATTGGTCGGATCTAGTCTTAGACTTGGATTGGTCGGATTTAGTCTTAGACTTAGATTGGTCACATCTAGTCTTGGATTGAGATTGGTCACATCTAGTCTTGGATTGAGATAGGTCATATCTAGTCTTGGAGTTAGATTGGTCACATCTAGTCTTAGACTTAGATTAGTCACATTTAGTCTTTGATTGGTAACATCTAGTCTTAGACTTAGATTGGTCAGATCTAGTCTCAGTCTTAGATTGGTCACATCTAGTCTTAGACTTAGATTGGTCACATCTAGTCTTGGATTGAGATTGGTCATATCTAGTCTTGGAGTTAGATTGGTCACATCTAGTCTTGGACTTAGATTGGTCACATTTAGTCTTTGATTGGTCACATCTAGTCTTAGACTTAGATTGGTCAGATCTAGTCTCAGTCTTAGATTGGTCACATCTAGTCTTAGACTTAGATTGGTCACATTTAGTCTTTGATTGGTAACATCTAGTCTTAGACTTAGATTGGTCAGACCTAGTCTTAGACTTAGATTGGTCAGATCTAGTCTTAGTCTTAGATTGGTCACATTTGGTCTTAGACTTAGATTGGTCATATATATATATATATACATACATACATACACAAACAGTAGACCAGACTGTCAGGACACTACCATAGTCCACAGTACATCAGTTGTAACATCAGAAAGTAATCAGACTAAGTCGTACTAGAAAACAAGGACAGTGTTAGTTTTTAACAACAACACTGCTGATAGTTTTGGTTTCGGTCATACTGTATCTGTACAGTTTTTGGTCTTGGATTGATATGTAGTCTTCACTGATGGCACATGTGCACTACGACCTCTCTCTCTCTCTCTCTCTCTCTTGGCGTCTCGCTGACAGGATTCCGTCTGACATGTTACAGGAAGTGGCGCTCTGCGGCAGACCAACATTCCTGGCGGCGGCACCTCTTCAGGCACCTGGTACAAGTTCTGGAATTAATCTGCGCACAGAGAGGAGCATTAAGGGTGTTGTCATTGGGGAAGTCACACAGGACCACGCTTGATTAGTGATAAGGAATGATCCCACTTTGTCAAGTGGAGACAGGCGAGCGTCGATTCACGCCTTGGGCCACGCCATTTGACTCCTCCAGAGGTGTAGGATGAAGGACTCGCCTGATTCCTGGAAACTGATTGAAGCAGAGGGCGAATTCATGTTACACAAACCGGAGAGAAAGCCCTGGGTCGGTAATAACAGACAAAGTCGCTCCTGGTGTCCCATTTCCTTTACGCTCCGCTAGAACACGCCGAAGGGGGGCTCCCTATCGTCACTTCCCAAGTCGACTTGTCGGAACCTGTCCGGCCCCTGCAGACAGGACTCACGCTTCGCTTGCCATTCATCAGTTTTGAAGTCAAGGCGCAGTAAATCAAAGACGTGGAAAATAAGTTCAGAGCGCCTTTGATTTGTGGTGGAGTCTCTAATTGGAGCATTTATCAGATTCGCATGAAATGATCCTAATGGCTCGTTTTCTGACTCCGTCTTCCAGACTCGCACTGACAACCTCTACTTACGGGTGTATGGTTTTGGGAGGACTGGCTGCGTGGCATCAAACTCAGAACATAGTCACTTGTCTCGTGTGTTCACAACAGATCACTGGACCCGCTCCTGAGGGTCTGACCTCCAGTCATAGGCAAGCTACTTGGAAAATGTAGCAAGCTAAGCTACAAGTTACTCTCCATTAAATGTAGGTTACTCTCCATTAAATGTAGCTAAGCTACAAGTTACTCTCCATTAAATGTAGGTTACTGTCCATTAAATGTAGCTAAACTACAAGTTACTCTCCATTAAATGTAGCTAAGCTACAAGTTACTCTCCATTAAATGTAGGTTACTGTCCATTAAATGTAGCTAAACTACAAGTTACTCTCCACTAAATGTAGCTAAGCTACAAGTTACTCTCCATTAAATGTAGGTTACTGTCCATTAAATGTAGCTAAACTACAAGTTACTCTCCATTAAATGTAGCTAAGCTACAAGTTACTCTCCATTAAATGTAGGTTACTGTCAATTAAATGTAGCTAAACTACAAGTTACTCTCTATTAAATGTAACTAAGCTACAAGTTACTCTCCATTAAATGTAGCTACGCTACAAGTTACTCTCCATTAAATGTAGCAAAGCTACAAGTTACTCTCCATTAAATGTAGGTTACTGTCCATTAAATGTAGCTAAGCTACAAGTTACTCTCCATTAAATGTAGCTAAGCTACAACTTACTCTCTATTAAATGTAGCTAAACTACAAGTTACTCTCCATTAAATGTAGCTAAGCTACAAGTTACTCTCCATTAAATGTAGCTAAGCTACAAGTTACTCCATACTTGCCAACCTTGAGACCTCCGATTTCGGGTGGGTGGTCGGGGTGGGGCGGGGGCGTGGTTGGGGGCGTGGCTAAGGGGGGAGGAGTATATTTACAGCTAGAATTCACCAAGTCAAGTATTTCATATATATATATATATATATATATATATATATATATATATATATATATATATATATATATATATATATAAGAAATACTTGACTTACAGTGAATTCTAGCTATATATATATATTTATTTTATTCTCTCTCTATATATATATATATAAATATAAATATATATATATATATATATATATATATATATATATATATATATATATATATATATATATATATATATATAAGAGAAATACTTGAATTTCAGTGTTCATTTATTTACACATATACACACGCATAACACTCATCTACTCATTGTTGAGTTAAGGGTTGAATTGTCCATCCTTGCTCTATTCTCTGTCACTATTTTTCCAACCATGCTGAACACCCTTTCGCAGGTACCCAGAAAGGTTTCGAGTACCACCAAAAAAACTGAATCTCTGAAGACAGTATAAAAATCTGTGTTAAAGATGTACAAATACTGTTTGTATAATAAGCATGTTATTGTTTACAAATGAGTGTTAAGAGTTAAGTACTAAAAAAAAAAAAAAAGAATGTGGCTTAAGTACAGTTTTTTAATCGAGCTGCTGCGTTTTTTGGTTGGGTTGTTTATTTATTTTGAGTAACTTCTACATTTCTAAAAGGGGAGGAATGTAATAGAGTGATCTATGTTTGTCTGTTGCCATCTCCTGGTGAATGTTGGCTATAGCGTACTGGGGTTACTTTTCGGTTGGCCAACGATTTACGTGGTGTTGCGCACCTGACGTCAAGTGTGTGAGTCTGTTCTGAAGTCTACAGTAAAATAGACGTACTTCATCCCATCGCCTGGTTATTGCCTCCAACTCAATATATTACAACAACATTGCTGTTTACGGCAGACAAACTGCTTTACGGTAGAATAAAACATGACTGCTGTTGTTGTGTGTTGTTACCGCGCTGGGAGGACGTTAATGAAACTGCCTAACAATAAACCCATATGAGAAACCAAAAACTCGCCCTCGATCATTCTACAGTTATAACGTGTTTGGGCAGGCACGCTGTTTATATTGTGGGAAAGCGGACGTGAATACAGGCTGTTGACACGTCACTCAGGTCCGCATGGAGCTGGAGGGGGCGTGGCTTCCAGCTCCGCCTGAATTTCGGGAGATTTTCGGGAGAAAATTTGTCCCGGGAGGTTTTCGGGAGAGGCGCTGAATTTCGGGAGTCTCCCGGAAAATCCGGGAGGGTTGGCAAGTATGAGTTACTCTCCATTAAATGTAGCAAAGCTACAAGTTACTCTCCATTAAATGTAGCTAAGCTACAAGTTACTCTCCATTAAATGTAGCAAAGCTACAAGTTACTCTCCATTAAATATAACTAATCTATAGGTTACTCTCTATTAAATGTAGTTAAGCTACAAGTTACTCTCCATTAAATGTAACTAAACTACAAGTTACTCTCCATTAAATGTAACTAAACTACAAGTTACTCTCCATTAAATGTAGCTAAGCTACAAGTTACTCTCCATTAAATGTAGCTAAGCTACAAGTTACTCTCCATTAAATGTAGCTAAGCTACAAGTTACTCTCTATTATATGTAGCTAAGCTACAAGTTACTCGCCATTGAATGTAGCTAAGCTACAAGTTACTCTCCATTAAATGTAGCTAAGCTACAAGTTACTCTCCATTAAATGTAGCTAAACTACAAGTTACTCTCCATTAAATGTAGCTAAGCTACAAGTTACTCTCTATTAAATGTAACTAAACTACAAGTTACTCTCCATTAAATGTAGCTATGCTACAGGTTACTCTCCATTAAATGTAGCTAAGCTACAACTTACTCTCTATTAAATGTAGCTAAGCTACAAGTTACTCTCCATTAAATGTAGCTAAGCTACAAGTTATTCTCCATTAAATGTAGCTAAGCTACAAGTTACTCTCCATTAAATGTAACTAAGCTACAAGTTACTCTCCATTAAATGTAGCTAAGCGACAAGTTACTCTCCATTAAATGTAACTAAACTACAAGTTAGTCTCCATTGAATGTAGCTAAGCTACAAGTTACTCTCCATTAAATGTAGCTAAGCTACAAGTTACTCTCCATTAAATGTAGCTAAACTACAAGTTACTCTCCATTAAATGTAGCTAAGCTACAAGTTACTCTCTATTAAATGTAACTAAACTACAAGTTACTCTCCATTAAATGTAGCTATGCTACAGGTTACTCTCCATTAAATGTAGCTAAGCTACAACTTACTCTCTATTAAATGTAGCTAAGCTACAAGTTACTCTCCATTAAATGTAGCTAGGCTACAAGTTACTCTCCATTAAATGTAGCTAAGCTACAGGTTACTCTCCACTAAATGTAACTAAGCTACAAGTTATTCTCCATTAAATGTAGCTAAGCTACAAGTTACTCTCCATTAAATGTAGCTAAGCTATGAGTTACTCTCCATTAAATGTAGCTAAGCTACAAGTTACTCTCTATTAAATGTAGCTAATCTACAAGTTACTCTCCATTAAATGTAACTAAGCTACAAGTTACTCTCCAATAAATGTGGCTAAGCTACAAGTTACTCTCTATTAAATGTAGCTAAGCTACAAGTTACTCTCCATTAAATGTAGCTAAACTACAAGTTACTCTCCATTAAATGTAGCTAAGCTACAAGTTACTCTCTATTAAATGTAGCTAAGGTACAAGTTACTCTCCATTAAATGTAGCTAAACTACAAGTTACTCTCCATTAATGGTAGCTAAGCTACAAGTTACATTCCATTAAATGTAGCTAAGCTACAAGTTACTCTCCATTAAATGTAGCAAAGCTACAAGTTACTCTCCATTAAATGTAGCTTAGCTACAAGTTACTCTCTATTAAATGTAGCTAAGCTACAAGTTACTCTCCATTAAATGTAGCTAAGCTACAAGTTACTCTCCATTAAATGTAGCTAAGCTACAAGTTACTCTCCATTAAATGTAGCTTAGCTACACGTTACTCTCCATTAAGTGTAGCTAAGCTACAAGTTACTCTCTATTAAATGTAGCAAAGCTACAAGTTACTCTCCATTAAATGTAGCTAAGCTACAAGTTACTCTCCATTAAATGTAGCTAAGCTACAAGTTACTCTCCAATAAATGTAGCTAAGCTACAAGTTACTCTCTATTACATGTAGCTAAGCTACAAGTTACTCTCCATTAAATGTAGCTAAGCTACTCTCCATTAATGTAACTAAACTACAAGTTACTCTCCATTAAATGTAGCTAAGCTACAAGTTACTCTCCATTAAATGTAGCAAAGCTACAAGTTCCTCTCCATTAAATGTAGCTAAGCTACTCTCCATTAATGTAACTAAACTACAAGTTACTCTCCATTAAATGTAGCTAAGCTACAAGTTACTCTCCATTAAATTTAGCTAAACTACAAGTTACTCTCCATTAAATGTAGCTAAGCTACAAGTTACTCTCCATTAAATGTAGGTTACTGTCCATTAAATGTAGCTAAACTACAAGTTACTCTCCATTAAATGTAGCTAAGCTACAAGTTACTCTCTATTAAATGTAGGTTACTGTCCATTAAATGTAGCTAAGCTACTCTCCATTAATGTAACTAAACTACAAGTTACTCTCCATTAAATGTAGCTAAGCTACAAGTTACTCTCCATTAAATGTAGCTAAGCTACAAGTTACTCTCCATTAAATGTAGCTAAGCTACAAGTTACTGTCCATTAAATGTAGCTAAACTACAAGTTACTCTCTATTAAATGTAGCTAAGCTACAAGTTACTCTCCATTAAATGTAGCAAAGCTACAAGTTCCTCTCCATTAAATGTAGCTAAGCTACTCTCCATTAATGTAACTAAACTACAAGTTACTCTCCATTAAATGTAGCTAAGCTACAAGTTACTCTCCATTAAATGTAGCTAAGCTACAAGTTACTCTCCATTAAATGTAACTACTCTATAGGTTACTCTCTATTAAATGTAGCTAAGCTACAGGTTACTCTCCATTAAATGTAGCTAAGCTACAAGTTACTCTCCATTAAATGTAACTAAGCTACAAGTTACTCTCCATTAAATGTAGCTAAACTACAAGTTACTCTCCATTAAGTGTAGCTAAGCTACAAATTACTCTCCATTAAATGTAGCTAAACTACAAGTTACTCTCCATTAAATGTAGCTTAGCTACAAGTTACTCTCCATTAAGTGTAGCTAAGCTACAAGTTACTCTCCATTAAATGTACCTAAACTACAAGTTACTCTCCATTAAATGTAGCTAAGCTACAAGTTACTCTCCATTAAATGTAGCTAAGCTACAAGTTACTCTCTATTAAATGTAGCTAAGCTACAAGTTACTCTCCATTAAATGTAGCAAAGCTACAAGTTACTCTCCATTAAATGTAGCTAAGCTACAAGTTACTCTCTATTAAATGTAGCTAAGCTACAAGTTACTCTCCATTAAATGTAACTAAACTACAAGTTAGTCTCCATTAAATGTAGCTAAGCTACAAGTTACTCTCTATTAAATGTAGCTAAGCTATAAGTTACTCTCCATTAAATGTAGCTAAGCTACAAGTTACTCTCCATTAAATGTAGCTAAGCTACAAGTTACTCTCTAATAAATGTAGCTAAGCTACAAGTTACTCTCCATTAAATGTAGCTAAGCTACAAGTTACTCTCCATTAAATGTAGCTAAGCTACAAGTTACTCTCCATTAAATGTAGCTAAGCTACAAGTTACTCTCCATTAAATGTAGCTAAGCTACAGGTTACTCTCCATTAAATGTAGCTAAGCTACAAGTTACTCTCCATTAAATGTAGCTAAGCTACAAGTTACTCTCCATTAAATGTAGCTAAGCTACAAGTTACTCTCCATTAAATGTAGCAAAACTACAAGTTACTCTCCATTAAATGTAGCTAAGCTACAAGTTACTCTCCATTAAATGTAACTAAGCTACAAGTTACTCTCCATTAAATGTAAGTAAGCTACAGGTTACTCTCCAATAAATGTGGCTAAACTGCAAGTTACTCTCCATTAAATATATATATATATATATATATATATATATATACATATATATATATATATATATATATATATATATATATATATATATATATATATATATATATATAGTCGAGGTTTCTGTGGTTTATCCGTAATACAGTGCTTAATACCGGGGGAAAAGCGGAATATACGTTAGGTCAGGAAAAAACACAGAGGTTATTTCATCCCTACAAGCCTGTTTCGCAGGTTTCTCTGCTCTTCTAAAATCCCCTGAAGAGCAGTGAAACTTGGCTTGTATATACATATAACAGAGGACGCTGGTTCTTCGGAGGGTGTAAGAGAGGAGATACCACCCAACTGTTGCCTCTATAATGTGTGTTGTTCCTGGCAGCAGCTATGATCATAGATTGTGGTTCTGGTCCATACCACCAGGCTCCGCCCCCAAAGTGTGTGTCCTACACCACGCAGGCTAAAATTACACCTGGGTTTGTTTGAACAGCCATCTTTATGTGCTCCTTTCCACAACAGCTCATTTTCTCCTAAATATACCCCAGAACACCACCACATTATCTTGAGAGAGTCCAGCAGAACCCTGTCCAACCACTTGGACTTTGGGACAATGATCACAGAACACTAAATACTGGTTATTAATTAGCAACATGGTTTACTATATTATTATTATTATGATTATATTATTTCCTATATTATTAAATATTTTGATATTAGCTAGCAACATGTTTTGTTATATTATCATTATTATATTATTTCCTATATTATTATATATTATGATATTAGCTAGCAACATGGTTTACTATATTATATTATTATTATTATTATTATTATTATTATTATATTAGTTCCTATGTCATTATATATTATAATATTAACTAGCAAAATGGTTTCCTATATTATTATTATTATATTAGTTCCTATATTATTATAAATTATGATATTAGCTAGCAACATGGTTTCCTATATTATTATATTATTATTATTATTATTATATTAGGTCCCATATTATTATATATTATGATATTAGCTACAGTAGCAACATGGTTTCCAATATCATTATTATTATTATATTATTTCCTATATTATTATATTAGCTAGCAACATGGTTTCCTATATTATTATATTATTATTATCATATTATTATATATTATAATATTAACTAGCAACATAGTTTCCTCTATTATAATATTATTATTATATTATTTCCTATATTGACATATATGATTATATTAACTAGCAACATGGTTTTCCTATATTATTAAATTATTGTTATTATCATATTATTATATATTATGATATTAGCGAGCAACATGGTTTCCTATATTATTATATTATTATTATCATATTATTATATGTTATTATATTAGCTAGCAACTTGGTTTCTTATATTATTATATTATTATTATAATATTATTATATATTATGATATTAGCTAGCAACATGGTTTACTATATTATTATTATTATATTAGTTCCTATGTTATTATATATTATGATATTAACTAGCAACATGGTTTGCTATATTATTATTATTATATTACTTCCTATATTATTATATATTGATATTAGCTAGCAACATGGTTTACTATATTATTATTATTATATTACTTCATATATTATTATATATTATGATATTGGCTAGCAACATGGTTTACTGTATATTATTATTATTATTATTATATTAGTTCCTATGTTATTATATATTATAATATTAACTAGCAAAATGGTTTCCTATATTATTATTATTATATTAGTTCCTATGTTATTATATATTATGATATTAGCTATCAACATGGTTTCCTATATTATTATTATAATATTATAATTATATTAGGTCCCATATTATTATATATTATGATACTAGCTACAGTAGCAACATGGTTTCCAATATCATTATTATTATTATATTATTTCCTATATTATTATATTAGCTAGCAACATGGTTTCCTATATTATTATATTATTATTATCATATTATTATATATTATAATATTAACTAGCAACATAGTTTCCTCTATTATAATATTATTATTATATTATTTCCTATATTGACATATATGATTATATTAACTAGCAACATGGTTTTCCTATATTATTAAATTATTGTTATTATCATATTATTATATATTATGATATTAGCGAGCAACATGGTTTCCTATATTATTATATTATTATTATCATATTATTATATGTTATGATATTAGCTAGCAACTTGGTTTCTTATATTATTATATTATTATTATAATATTATTATATATTATGATATTAGCTAGCAACATGGTTTGCTATATTATTATTATTATATTAGTTCCTATGTTATTATATATTATGATATTAACTAGCAACATGGTTTGCTATATTATTATTATTATATTACTTCCTATATTATTATATATTATGATATTAGCTAGCAACATGGTTTACTATATTACTATTATTATATTACTTCATATATTATCATATATTATGATATTGGCTAGCAACATGGTTTACTATATTATATTATTATTATTATTATATTAGTTCCTGTTATTATATATTATAATATTAACAAGCAAAATGGTTTCCTATATTATTATTATTATATTAGTTCCTATGTTATTATATATTATGATATTAGCTATCAACCAGGTTTCCTATATTATTATTATAATATTATTATTATATTAGGTCCCATATTATTATATATTATGATATTAGCTACAGTAGCAACATGGTTTCCAATATCATTATTATTATTATTTTATTTCCTATATTATTATATTAGCTAGCAACATGGTTTCCTATATTATTATATTATTATTATCATATTATTATATATTATAATATTAACAAGCAACATAGTTTCCTCTACTATAATATTATTATTATTATATTATTTCCTATATTAATATATATGATTATATTAACTAGCAACATGGTTTTCCTATATTATTAAATTATTGTTATTATCATATTATTATATATTATGATATTAGCGAGCAACATGGTTTCCTATATTATTATATTATTATTATCATATTATTATATGTTATGATATTAGCTAGCAACTTGGTTTCTTATATTATTATATTATTATTATAATATTATTATATATTATGATATTAGCTAGCAACATGGTTTACTATATTATTATTATTATATTAGTTCCTATGTTATTATATATTATGATATTAACTAGCAACATGGTTTGCTATATTATTATTATTATATTACTTCCTATATTATTATATATTGATATTAGCTAGCAACATGGTTTACTATATTATTATTATTATATTACTTCATATATTATTATATATTATGATATTGGCTAGCAACATGGTTTACTATATTATATTATTATTATTATTATTATATTAGTCCCTATGTCATTATCGATTATAATATTAACTAGCAAAATGGTTTCCTATATTATTATTATTATATTAGTTCCTATATTATTATAAATTATGATATTAGCTAGCAACATGGTTTCCTATATTATTATATTATTATTATTATTATTATTATATTAGGTCCCATATTATTATATATTATGATATTAGCTACAGTAGCAACATGGTTTCCAATATCATTATTATTATTATATTATTTCCTATATTATTATATTAGCTAGCAACATGGTTTCCTATATTATTATATTATTATTATCATATTATTATATATTATAATATTAACTAGCAACATAGCTTCCTCTACTATAATATTATTATAATTATATTATTTCCTATATTAATATATATGATTATATTAACTAGCAACATGGTTTTCCTATATTATTAAATTATTGTTATTATCATATTATTATATATTATGATATTAGCGAGCAACATGGTTTCCTATATTATTATATTATTATTATCATATTATTATATGTTATGATATTAGCTAGCAACTTGGTTTCTTATATTATTATATTATTATTATAATATTATTATATATTATGATATTAGCTAGCAACATGGTTTACTATATTATTATTATTATATTAGTTCCTATGTTATTATATATTATGATATTAACTAGCAACATTGTTTGCTATATTATTATTATTATATTACTTCCTATATTATTATATATTGATATTAGCTAGCAACATGGTTTACTATATTATTATTATTATATTACTTTATATATTATTATATATTATGATATTGGCTAGCAACATGGTTTACTATATTATATTATTATTATTATTATATTAGTTCCTATGTTATTATATATTATAATATTAACTAGCAAAATGGTTTCCTATATTATTATTATTATTATATTAGTTCCTATGTTATTATATATTATGATATTAGCTATCGAGCGAATGTTACGCACGAGCACAAAACTTCACAAACGGCTAACAAAGACTTAGAAATTGTCATGTCTGTGTAATCATGTTTTGTGTTAAGTCATGTTTTTGTTTAGTTATAGGAATCTTTAGTTTCTGGCTTTTCACTCCCTTGTCCTGTTTCCATGATTACCCATTAGTTTCACCTGTTCCACGTTTGGACTCATTGTGCACTCTTGTTTGTCACCATAGCAACCATTAGTTTTCGCCTGTCACGTCACGCACCTGCTTTCACTAATCATGTCCATAGTATTCCTCTCTTTAAGAAGGGGAACCGGAGGGTGTGTTCTAACTATCGTGGGATCACACTCCTCAGCCTTCCCGGTAAGGTCTATTCAGGTGTACTGGAGAGGAGGCTACGCCGGATAGTCGAACCTCGGATTCAGGAGGAACAGTGTGGTTTTCGTCCTGGTCGTGGAACTGTGGACCAGCTCTATACTCTCGGCAGGGTCCTTGAGGGTGCATGGGAGTTTGCCCAACCAGTCTACATGTGTTTTGTGGACTTGGAGAAGGCATTCGACCGTGTCCCTCGGGAAGTCCTGTGGGGAGTGCTCAGAGAGTATGGGGTATCGGACTGTCTGATTGTGGCAGTCCGCTCCCTGTATGATCAGTGTCAGAGCTTGGTCCGCATTGCCGGTAGTAAGTCGGACACGTTTCCAGTGAGGGTTGGACTCCGCCAAGGCTGCCCTTTGTCACCCATTCTGTTCATAACTTTTATGGACAGAATTTCTAGGCGCAGTCAAGGCGTTGAGGGGATCCGGTTTGGTGTCTGCAGGATTAGGTCTCTGCTTTTTGCAGATGATGTGGTCCTGATGGCTTCATCTGGCCAGGATCTTCAGCTCTCACTGGATCGGTTCGCAGCTGAGTGTGAAGCGACTGGGATGAGAATCAGCACCTCCAAGTCCGAGTCAATGGTTCTCGCCCGGAAAAGGGTGGAGTGCCATCTCCGGGTTGGGGAGGAGATCTTGCCCCAAGTGGAGGAGTTCAAGTACCTCGGAGTCTTGTTCACGAGTGGGGGAAGAGTGGATCGTGAGATCGACAGGCGGATCGGTGCGGCGTCTTCAGTAATGCGGACGCTGTATCGATCCGTTGTGGTGAAGAAGGAGCTGAGCCGAAAGGCAAAGCTCTCAATTTACCTGTCGATCTACGTTCCCATCCTCACCTATGGTCATGAGCTTTGGGTTATGACCGAAAGGACAAGATCACGGGTACAAGCGGCCGAAATGAGTTTCCTCCGCCGGGTGGCGGGGCTCTCCCTTAGAGATAGGGTGAGAAGCTCTGCCATCCGGGAGGAGCTCAAAGTAAAGCCGCTGCTCCTCCACATCGAGAGGAGCCAGATGAGGTGGTTCGGGCATCTGGTCAGGATGCCACCCGAACGCCTCCCTAGGAAGGTGTTTCGGGCACGTCCGACCGGTAGGAGGCCGCGGGGAAGACCCAGGAAACGTTGGGAAGACTATCTCTCCCGACTGGCCTGGGAACGCCTCGGGGTCCCACAGGAAGAGCTGGACGAAGTGGCTGGGGAGAGGGAAGTCTGGGCTTCCCTGCTTAGGCTGCTGCCCCCGCGACCCGACCTCGGATA
>NC_084554.2:54977500-55035000 GCF_033978685.3 Nerophis lumbriciformis
CGAATTTGGGTATAAAAGCCATGATATTACACACCTTGGATCCCTCAGGCGGTACTGCATCGAAAAGCCACATCGGTGAGTAAAGGATATCACCGCGTGGGCTCGGGAACACTTCGGAAAGCCACTGTCGGTAACTACAGTTGGTCGCTACATCTGTAAGTGCAAGTTATAACTCTACTATGCGAAGCCACGGCCATTTATCAACAACACCCAGAAATGCCCACCGGCTTCGCTGGGCCCCGAGCTCATCTAAGATGGACTGATGCAAAGTTTAAAAGTGTTCTGTGGTGTGACGAGTCCACATTTTAATGTAATTTTGATAGTAGGCTAATATAGTTATTATAGACACTTACATCATGTTTTGTCTTTATTATAACACTTACATAAGACTTTTTAGGTCATTTTGATAGTAGGCTAATATAAATAATACAAACACTTACTTCATGTGTTGTCTTCATTACAACACTTATATAAGACTTTTTAAGTCATTTTGATAGTAGGCTAATATAAATAATAGAAACACTTACATCATGTGTTGTCTTCATTATAACACTTATATAATACTATTAAAGTAATTTTGATAGTAGGCTAATATAGACACTTACATCATGTGTCATCTTCATTATAACACTTATATAAGACTTTTAAAGTCATTTTGATAGTAGGCTAATATAACTAATATAGACACTTATATCATGTGTTGTCTTCATTATAACACTTATATAAGACTTTTTAAGTCATTTTGATAGTAGGCTAATATAGACACTTACATCATGTGTTGTCTTCATTATAACACTTATATCAGACTTTTAAAGTTATTTCGATAGTAGGCTAATATAGTTATTATAGACACTTACATAATGTGTTGTCTTCATTATAACACTTATATAATACTATTAAAGTAATTTTGATAGTAGGCTAATATAGACACTTACATCATGTGTCATCTTCATTATAACACTTATATAAGACTTTTAAAGTCATTTTGATAGTAGGCTAATATAGCTAATATAGACACTTACATCATGTGTTGCCTTCATTATAACACTTATATAAGACTTTTAAATTAATTTTGATAGTAGGCTAATATAAATAATACAAACACTTACGTCCTGTGTTGCCTTCATTATAACACTTATATAAGACTTTTTAAGTCATTTTGATAGTAGGCTAATACAGCTAATATAAACACTTATATCATGTGTTGTCTTCATTATAACACTTATATAAGACTTTTAAAGTTATTTCAATAGTAGGCTAATATAGACACTTACATCATGTTTTGTCTTTATTATAACACTTACATAAGACTTTTTAGGTCATTTTGATAGTAGGCTAATATAGCTAATATAAAAACTTATATCATGTGTTGTCTTCATTATAACACTTATATAAAACTATTAAAGTTATTTTGATAGTAGGCTAATATAGTTATTATAGACACTTATATCATGTGTTGTCTTCATTATAACACTTATATAAGACTTTTAAAGTTATTTTGATAGTAGGCTAATATAACTAATATAAACACTTATATCATGTGTTGTCTTCATTATAACACTTATATAAGACTTTTAAATTAATTTTGATAGTAGGCTAATATAACTAATATAAACACTTATATGATGTGTTGCCTTCATTATAACACTTATATAAGACTTTTAAAGTTATTTCGATAGTAGGCTAATATAGCTAATATAGACACTTACATCATGTGTTGTCTTCATTATAACACTTATATAAGACTTTTTAAGTCATTTTGATAGTAGGCTAATATAAATAATAGAAACACTTACATCATGTGTTGTCTTCATTATAACACTTATATAAGACTTTTAAAGTCATTTTGATAGTAGGCTAATATAGCTAATATAGACACTTACATCATGTGTTGTCTTCATTATAACACTTATATCAGACTTTTAAAGTTATTTCGATAGTAGGCTAATATAGTTATTATAGACACTTACATCA
This sequence comes from Nerophis lumbriciformis, assembly GCF_033978685.3. Taxonomy (NCBI): domain Eukaryota; kingdom Metazoa; phylum Chordata; class Actinopteri; order Syngnathiformes; family Syngnathidae; genus Nerophis; species Nerophis lumbriciformis. The sequence continues at coordinate 54,979,475 of NC_084554.2, forward strand.
TGTTTTGTCTTTATCATAACACTTACATAAGCATTTTTAAGTCATTTTGATAGTAGGCTAATATAGCTAATATAGACACTTACATCATGTTTTGTCTTTATTATAACACTTACATAAGACTTTTTAGGTCATTTTGATAGTAGGCTAATATAGCTAATATAGACACTTACATCATGTGTTCTCTTCATTATAACACTTATATAAAACTATTAAAGTAATTTTGATAGTAGGCTAATGTAGTTATTATAGACACTTATATCATGTGTTGTCCTTATTATGACACTTATATAAGGCTTTTAAAGTTATTTTGATAGTAGGCTAATATAGACACTTATATCATGTGTTGTCTTCATTATAACACTTATATAAGACTTTAAAAGTTATTTCGATAGTAGGCTAATATAGTTATTATAGACACTTACATCATGTTTTGTCTTTATTATAACATTTACATAAGCATTTTTAAGTCATTTTGATAGTAGGCTAATATAAATAATACAAACACTTACGTCATGTGTTGTCTTCATTATAACACTTATATAAGACTTTTAAAGTCATTTTGATAGTAGGCTAATACAGCTAATATAGACACTTACATCATGTGTTGTCTTCGTTATAACACTTATATCAGACTTTTAAAGTTATTTCGATAGTAGGCTAATATAGTTATTATAGACACTTACATCATGTTTTGTCTTTATCATAACACTTACATAAGCATTTTTAAGTCATTTTGATAGTAGGCTAATATAGCTAATATAGACACTTACATCATGTGTTGTCTTTATTATAACACTTACATAAGACTTTTTAGGTCATTTTGATAGTAGGCTAATATAATTAATACAAACACTTACGTCATGTGTTGTCGTCATTATAACACTTATATAAGACTTTTAAAGTTATTTTGATAGTAGGCTAATATAACTAATATAAACACTTATATGATGTGTTGCCTTCATTATAACACTTATATAAGACTTTTCAAGTCATTTTGATAGTAGGCTAATACAGCTAATATAGACACGTACATCATGTGTTTTCTTCGTTATAACACCTATGTAAGACTTTTAAAGTCATTTTGATAGTAGGCTAATATAGACACTTACATCATGTGTTTTCTACATTATAACACTTATATAAGACTTTTAAAGATATTTTGATAGTAGGCAAATAAAGACACTTACATCATGTGTTGTCTACATTATAACACTTATATAAGACTTTTAAAGTCATTTTGATAGTAGGCTAATATAGACACTTACATCATGTGTTGTCTTCATTATAACACTTATATAAGACTTTTAAAGTAATTTTGATAGTAGGCTAATAAAGCTAATATAGACACTTACATAATGTGTTGTCTACATTATAATACTTATATAAGACTTTTAAAGTCATTTTGATAGTAGGCTAATATAGACACTTACATCATGTGTTGTCTTCATTATAACACTTATATAAGACTTTTAAAGTAATTTTGATAGTAGGCTAATAAAGCTAATATAGACACTTACATAATGTGTTGTCTACATTATAATACTTATATAAGACTTTTAAAGTCATTTTGATAGTAGGCTAATATAGCTAATATAGACACATCATGTGTTGCCTTCATTATAACACTTATATAAGACTTTTAAAGTTATTTTGATAGTAGGCTAATATAGACACTTACATCATGTGTTGTCTACATTATAACACTTATATAAGACTTTTAAAGTTATTTTGATAGTAGGCTAATAAAGACACTTACATCATGTGTTGTCTACATTATAACACTTATATAAGACTTCTAAAGTCATTTTGATAGTAGGCTAATATAGCTAATATAGACACTTACATCATGTGTTGCATTCATTATAACACTTATATAAGACTTTTAAAGTTATTTTGATAGTAGGCTAATATAGACACTTACATCATGTGTTGTCTTCGTTATAACACTTATATAAGACTTTTAAAGTCATTTTGATAGTAGGCTAATGTAATTAATTGGTATTAATTGGTATTGGTATTAATTTCAATGAGAGAAGTGGATTTGGGGATTCAGTCCTTGCTGTAGTTTCTTTTTTCGGCAACCATTTGGACTAAAATAGGTTGGAACATCCCAGAAGTGGGCCAGGGTTTATTGGTACTGAAGTCCTGAGTCACCCGCTCACCACCACCATGGCAGTCTGCCCGGGCGGGATCAATCCGTCGGCCCTCCAAGAGTCCTAATTGTTAAAGAAATAAACGGACAGGTTTAGAACATGACAGGGTGGACAAAAAAGCCCGGAAAAAACCGCAGATGGTAATCATAGCGCCGTGTGCTCGGAGAGTATTTTCAGTCAAACAATGCTCCCAGTCAGCCGGAGACCAGTTTAGTCCTCATCCTCCTCACTCAGGTGTCAAACCCGATTAGCTGCAGAGTCAAGTGAAGCAAGATGCATCTGGAGCAACTGCCATCAAATTCATATTTGTCTGAATGGAGGCACCGGAGCAACTGCCATCAAATTCATATTTGTCTGAATGGAGGCACCGGAGCGTGAGAGCATCTCTTCTTCCTCTGCAGGCCGATGCAAGTATCTACGCTTTTCTTTTGTCACACACCAACACACATACTGAGGACCTACTGGAGCTTATTATTATTTATTATTTAATAATACCACCTTAATATTTGACAATAAAACAATTATACACTTATTTAATAATACCACCTTAACAAATACATATACAAATACAAATACATATATCTATATATATCTATCTATATATATATATATATATATATATATATATATATATATATATATATATATATATATATATATATATCTATCTATATATATATATATATATATATATATATATTGTATATATATATATATATTGTATATATATATATATATATATATATATATATATATATATATATATATATATATATATATATATATATATATATATATACAGGTAAAAGTCAGTAAATTAGAATATTTTGAAAAACTTGATTTATTTCAGTAATTGCATTCAAAAGGTGTAACTTGTACATTATATTTATTCATTGCACACAGACTGATGCATTCAAATGTTTATTTCATTTAATTTTGATGATTTGAAGTGGCAACAAATGAAAATCCAAAATTCCGTGTGTCACAAAATTAGAATATTACTTAAGGCTAATACAAAAAAGGGATTTTTTAGAAATGTTGGCCAACTGAAAAGTATGAAAATGAAAAATATGAGCATGTACAATACTCAATACTTGGTTGGAGCTCCTTTTGCCTCAATTACTGCGTTAATGCGGCGTGGCATGGAGTCGATGAGTTTCTGGCACTGCTCAGGTGTTATGAGAGCCCAGGTTGCTCTGATAGTGGCCTTCAACTCTTCTGCGTTTTTGGGTCTGGCATTCTGCATCTTCCTTTTCACAATACCCCACAGACTTTCTATGGGGCTAAGGTCAGGGGAGTTGGCGGGCCAATTTAGAACAGAAATACCATGGTCCGTAAACCAGGCACGGGTAGATTTTGCGCTGTGTGCAGGCGCCAAGTCCTGTTGGAACTTGAAATCTCCATCTCCATAGAGCAGGTCAGCAGCAGGAAGCATGAAGTGCTCTAAAACTTGCTGGTAGACGGCTGCGTTGACCCTGGATCTCAGGAAACAGAGTGGACCGACACCAGCAGATGACATGGCACCCCAAACCATCACCCAACCATGCAAATTTTGCATTTCCTTTGGAAATCGAGGTCCCACAGTCTGGAGGAAGACAGGAGAGGCACAGGATCCACGTTGCCTGAAGTCTAGTGTAAAGTTTCCACCATCAGTGATGGTTTGGGGTGCCATGTCATCTGCTGGTGTCGGTCCACTCTGTTTCCTGAGATCCAGGGTCAACGCAGCCATCTACCAGCAAGTTTTAGAGCACTTCATGCTTCCTGCTGCTGACCTGCTCTATGGAGATGGAGATTTCAAGTTCCAACAGGACTTGGCGCCTGCACACAGCGCAAAATCTACCCGTGCCTGGTTTACGGACCATGGTATTTCTGTTCTAAATTGGCCCGCCAACTCCCCTGACCTTAGCCCCATAGAAAATCTGTGGGGTATTGTGAAAAGGAAGATGCAGAATGCCAGACCCAAAAACGCAGAAGAGTTGAAGGCCACTATCAGAGCAACCTGGGCTCTCATAACACCTGAGCAGTGCCAGAAAGTCATCGACTCCATGCCACGCCGCATTAACGCAGTAATTGAGGCAAAAGGAGCTCCAACCAAGTATTGAGTATTGTACATGCTCATATTTTTCATTTTCATACTTTTCAGTTGGCCAACATTTCTAAAAATCCCTTTTTTGTATTAGCCTTAAGTAATATTCTAATTTTGTGACACACGGAATTTTGGATTTTCATTTGTTGCCACTTCAAATCATCAAAATTAAATGAAATAAACATTTGAATGCATCAGTCTGTGTGCAATGAATAAATATAATGTACAAGTTACACCTTTTGAATGCAATTACTGAAATAAATCAAGTTTTTCAAAATATTCTAATTTACTGGCTTTTACCTGTATATATATATATATATATATATATATATATATATATATATATATATATATATATATATATATATATATATATATATATATAAATATATATATATATATATATACCGTACATACCGTATATACCTTTATATGCCTATATACATATATGCCTATATATACTGTATTTATACCTATACTGGCTCATATTAGAGAATAAACTTCATGTAAAAGTAAAACGTTCTGTCCTGGTTGTCTAATTAGTCCATCAACTCTTTCCTCTCTCACAGCACAACAAAAGTCATCCTGTCCTGGCTCCCAACACCGCAGGAACCAAGCACACAGTCCATGAGTTCCGCCCCACAGCTGAACCCATGGTGACCTGACCGAGTGTCTGCTCGGTCAGGGGACCAGGGTGTTGTCCGGGATATGGATAGTCGTCCTTTTGCCCCGCTGACCCGCAAACGGATTTTGCGCAACGTTATTTCCACAACATTGTGCTCACGCCCTTGCAAAGCCAAGAGATAAATTGCCATGGAATCTACGAGGAGTACTTCAGGAGGAAACGGCCATGACAGGATTGCACCGCAAGTGGTTTATGAGGAACAATATTTGGTTTCTAGACGTCAGAATGGGTGAAACTGGCCGATCAATCATGTATTAACTGTAAAACATTGTTCTATTCATGGTGGATGCTAGTGACAGTAACAATGTCAACACAATATTCATACTAGTTCTTAGTACATACAATTGTTTCAGCCAAAAAGTGTGACACAATCATGAAGTAATGTTCATGTGTGACACAATCAGCAAGTAATGTTCATATGTGACACAATCATGAAGTAATGTTCATATGTGACACAATCATGAAGTAATGTTCACGTGTGACACAATCATGAAGTAATGTTAATATGTGACACAATCATGAAGTAATGTTCATATGTGACACAATCATGAAGAAATGTTCTTATGTGACACAATCATGAAGTAATATTCATATGTGACACAGTCATGAAGTAATGTTCATGTGTGACACAATCATGAATTAATGTTCACGTGTGACACAATCATGAAGTAATGTTCATGTGTGACACAATAATGAAGTAATATTCATATGTGACACATCAATGAAGTAATGTTCATGTGTGACACAATCATGAAGTAATGTTCACGTGTGACACAATCATGAAGTAATGTTCATGTGTGACACAATCATGAAGTAATGTTCATGTGTGAGACAATCATGAAGTAATGTTCATATGTGACACAGTCATGAGGTATTGTTCATGTGTGACACAATCATAAAGTCCTGTTCATGTGTGACACAATCATGAGGTATTGTTCATACGTGACACAATCATGAAGTAATGTTCATATGTGACACAAGCATGGGGAGGGGAGGGGAGGGGAGGGGAGGAGAGGGGAGGGGGGCGTGTCTGATCATGGCGGAGCCAGAAGTCGAGTTTGCTAACATGGAGATATTTTCACTACTTTTCTTTTGTCCAGCACAAAGAAAAGAACATTTTAGTTAAATGTAAATTGTGCTTTGGATCAAAGATGCCATCTACTGCCCAAAACAGCAATTCAAATCTGCTGAAACAAGCTACATTAGCAACATGCTTCGACGAAGCTAGTAAAGAGAGACAGAGACTCTGATGCCACTTCACCTCCACCATTTAAGGATTAACTTTGCCTCTTCTCATCATTCACCGCTGAAGGTACACACACTCTGTCAATCAATGTTCCCTCTAATTGTTCATGTGTGTGAGCAAACGCAAAAACTCCCTGAGCATTGAGTGGAGTCCATGTGAGCAACACCAGAACTGTGGCTACACCAGCGTCACACCTGTCCCAAACCTGACTAAATAACAACTTCAATCTCCATCCATCCATCCATTTTCTACCGCTTGTCTCTTTCGGGGTGGCAGGAGCCTATTTCAGCTGCATTCGGGCGGAAGGCAGGGTACACCCTGGACAAGCCCAGGCATTTACGATCCACTGGCAAATGTTGGCGTATGTCGTCCGGCGCTGTCTCCCTGTCTTAGTGAAGGTGTGTTCGCCTTTGGTCATCCATTGTTCCCACGCCGTTCGCAGTCGTGATTTCAATGCCCTGTTGACACCAATATCCAGCGGTTGGAGTTCTTTGGTTAATCCACCCGGAATGACGGCGAGTGTTGTATTTGTGTGCTTCACTTGTTTTTTGACACCATCTGTGATGTGGGCGCGCATGGAGTCGTATATCAACATGGACGGAGCTGCGTGAAAAAAGCCACCCGGCCTCCTCGCGTAAACTTCCCTTAACCACTCGCTCATCTTTTCTTCATCCATCCATCCCTTCGAGTTAGCTTTTATGATGACGCCGGCTGGAAAGGTCTCTTTTGGCAAGGTCTTCCTTTTGAATATCACCATGGGTGGAAGTTTCTGGCCATTAGCATGGCAAGCTAGAACCACAGTGAAGGATGACTTCTCATTCCCTGTGGTGCGAATATTCACCGTACGTGCTCCCGTTGTATCCACAGTGCGGTTCACAGGAATATCAGTTGCTGTGAAATAGTAATCCGTGTGAGGATGGAGAGATTGCGTCTTTTCATGAACCGGATCCCTGTCGCTTAGTAGGAGCCATTTTGTGGTCTTTACAGATGTAAACAGGAAATGAAACGTACGGTAATATCCGCGCGCTTTTTCTTCTTCTACGCGGGCGGGTGGTTGCTTACAGTAGAAGAAGAAGCGCTTCCTGTTCTATGGGGGCGGGTGCTTACCTTGGCGGTTGCTTGCGTCGAAGAAGAAGCGCTTCCTGTTCTACCGGGAAAAAAGATGGCGGTTGTTTACCGTAGTTACGAGACCGAAACTTTATGAAAATGAATCTTAATATTTATCCATATATAAAGCGCACCGGGTTAAAAGCCGCACTGTCAGCTTTTGAGTAAATTTGTGGTTTTTAGGTGCGGCTAATGGTGCGGAAAATACGGTACTTGTATTGTTTGTCTGGGTGGAGGTCCTGCTTTGGAAATAGTTTGTACCCCTTTCATTTAGTTCTCATTAAAACATTCACATGTTGCACAATGAGATGTAAGCAGGGGATCATGTGTACATTCCTGCAACTTCCTGTTTGTAAAAAATATATTTTTATTAGTATTTATTTAATATACTAACAGCATTTAATAATTAATATTTATAAATTAAGATTCCTATTAAATGACACTAGAATAAGCACATATTTGATTGGTGAATCATAGAGTAACGACCTGGAATGACACTTTATGTGTGGTGTTGGAGTTGTCCGACTTTTTGTGTGGCTGTAAACGCATCACTGGCTAAGTGCCATATGTGCAAGTGTTGGCGCACGTGAGAAAGAGCGAGTGGCTGCTGTTGATATAACAAAGTTGCTTTTGGTCTGGTTTGTACAGCAGAAAATGACCACTTTTGCTAGATATCATTTTTTTTTACTAATGTTTTGGTGATGTGTTTATGGCCGACAATAAAGAGTTTTGCTCAGTAAGGAAAATGCCTGGTTAGGCTTTGTGTATGTAGTGTGTGCCTTTCTTGGTTTACATCTATGCTGTTATTATGCTGTTTGTTACTTATGTACGTTATGTTGCAGCTATTTAAAGTAGTTTTGTCAATTTGTTCTGGCCAGAAACAAATTGGCCCTTTGAAACATATCTTTGTGTGTTGTATGTAGAGCACATTGCTTAGCAGAGTTGAGTGATGCAAATGCATGTCAAGTTGATCAACAGATTGTATTATTCTCCAGTGCAATAACAGTACTAAAATGAAGGCTAAAAGGGTATAAATGGGAGCTTTAAAAAAAAAAAAAAAAAAAAAAAGAAGAAAAAAAGAAGTAACTAAATAGTTACTTTTCACAGTAACGCATTACTTTTTGGTGTAAGTAACTGAGTTAGTAACTGAGTTACTTTTGAAATGAAGTAACTAGTAACTGTAACTAGTTACTGCTCTGCAGTAACTAACCCAACACTGCTTAATACCGAGGTCATGAGGTATTGTTCATGTGTGACACAATCATGAAGTAATGTTCATATGTGACACAGTCATGAGGTATTGTTCATGTGTGACACAATCATAAAGTCCTGTTCATGTGTGACACAATCATGAAGTAATGTTCATATGTGAAACAAGCATGAAGTAATGTTCATATGTGACACAATCATGAAGTAATGTTCATATGTGACACAATCATGAAGTAATGTTCATGTGTGTTACAATCATAACGTAGTGTTCATATGTGACAGGATCATGAAGTAAAGTTCATATGTGACACAATCATGAAGTTATGTTCATGTGAGACACAATCATGAAGTGATGTTCATATGTGACACAAGCATGAAGTAATGTTCATATGTGACACAATCATGAAGTAATGTTCATATGTGACACAATCATGAAGTAATGTTCATATGTGACACAATCATGAAGTAATGTTAATGTGTGTTACAATCATAACGTAATGTTCATATGTGACAGGATCATGAAGTAATGTTCACATGTGACACAATCATAAAGTAATGTTCATGTGTGACACAATCATGAAGTAATGTTCATATGTGACACAATCATGAAGTAACTAGTAACTGTAACTAGTTACTGCTCTGCAGTAACTAACCCAACACTGCTTAATACCGAGGTCATGAGGTATTGTTCATGTGTGACACAATCATGAAGTAATGTTCATATGTGACACAGTCATGAGGTATTGTTCATGTGTGACACAATCATAAAGTCCTGTTCATGTGTGACACAATCATGAAGTAATGTTCATATGTGAAACAAGCATGAAGTAATGTTCATATGTGACACAATCATGAAGTAATGTTCATGTGTGTTACAATCATAACGTAATGTTCATATGTGACAGGATCATGAAGTAAAGTTCATATGTGACACAATCATGAAGTTATGTTCATGTGAGACACAATCATGAAGTGATGTTCATATGTGACACAAGCATGAAGTAATGTTCATATGTGACACAATCATGAAGTAATGTTCATATGTGACACAATCATGAAGTAATGTTCATATGTGACACAATCATGAAGTAATGTTAATGTGTGTTACAATCATAACGTAATGTTCATATGTGACAGGATCATGAAGTAATGTTCACATGTGACACAATCATAAAGTAATGTTCATGTGTGACACAATCATGAAGTAATGTTCATATGTGACACAATCATGAAGTAACTAGTAACTGTAACTAGTTACTGCTCTGCAGTAACTAACCCAACACTGCTTAATACCGAGGTTTGACGGCGCAGAATGTGACGTAAGAAGCTGGGTGAGAGAACGGGGTGTGTGCAACATTCCTGCGCAGTATAAAGATGTCCGGATTCAAACACTAAGCAGGTCTGCAGAGGTCCAAACCCCCAAAAAAGGGGCCCCGTCCAATCAATCTAAGGAGTGTAAATGTAAATAAAAGGTGCACGGCGGTAGCCTGGCCGGGTCGCCTCGGGGAAAGCCAGCAAGAAAAAGCAAGCAAAGCGTGACCTGAAGTGATTTGTTCCTCTGGAGTCACTTCATTAGGAACCTCGGGGCGGCGTACAATGCAGCGTATATTGGATTTGTTTACACTTGGCTTGGCCTCAAAGGCCACCGCGGCGGGTGGTGCAGGAGGGTTAGGGTCAAAGACGGCCATCATGGGTTCTTTCCAACGCAGATCTGAAGTCAGCCGGAACTATTTTCTATTCTACATGCTCCTGATTGGAAGACAGGCTAATAACTGATCTGGGATCAGAGAAAGACGGGAGTGTCCTGACTGGCGGACAGGACTTGACTTTGGGACGTGACACTCTAAAGTGAGTCCGGAAGTGCATTCAGGAGGAATTCACCAGCAGCTGATGATGAAGTCAACTCGATTATCATGAAGTAATGTTCATATGTGACACAATCATGAAGTAATGTTCATATGTGACACAATCATGAAGTAATGTTCATATGTGACACAATCATGAAGTAATGTTCATATGTGACACAATCATGAAGTAAGGTTCATATGTGACACAGTCATGAAGTAATGTTCATATGTGACACAGCATGAGGTATTGTTCATGTGTGTTACAATCATAACGTAATGTTCATATGTGACAGGATCATGAAGTAATGTTCATATGTGACACAATCATGAAGTAAGGTTCATATGTGACACAGTCATGAAGTAATGTTCATATGTGACACAATCATGAAGTAATGTTCATATGTGACACAAGCATGAAGTAATGTTCATATGTGATACAATCATAAAGTAATGTTCATATGTGAAACAATCATGAAGTAATGTTCATATGTGACACAATCATGAAGTAAGGTTCATATGTGACACAATCATGAAGTAATGTTCATATGTGACACAATCATGAAGTAATGTTCATATGTGACACAATCATGAAGTAATGTTCATATGTGACACAGTCATGAGGTAATGTTCATATGTGACACAATCAGGAAGTAACGTTCATATATGACACAATCATGAAGTAATGTTCATATGGTGACACAATCATGAAGTTATGTTCATGTTTGACATAATCATGAAGTAAGGTTCATATGTGACAGGATCATGAAGTGATGTTTATATGTGACACAATCATGAAGTAATGTTCATATGTGACACAATCATGAAGTAATGTTCATATGTGACACAATCATGAAGTAATGTTCATATGTGACACAACCATGAAGTAATGTTCATATGTGACACAATCATGAAGTAATATTCACATGTGACACAGTCATGAAGTAATGTTCATGTGTGAGACAATCATGAAGTAATGTTCATATGTGACACAGTCATGAAGTATTGTTCATGTGTGACACAATCATAAAGTCCTGTTCATGTGTAACACAATCATGAAGTATTGTTCATATGTGACACTATCATGAAGTAATGTTCATATGTGACACAGTCATGAAGTAATGTTCATGTGTGACACAATCATGAAGTAATGTTCATATGTGACACAGTCATGAAGTATTGTTCATGTGTAACACAATCATAAAGTCCTGTTCATGTGTAGCACAATCATGAAGTATTGTTCATATGTGACACTATCATGAAGTAATGTTCATATGTGACACAGTCATGAAGTATTGTTCATGTGTGACACAATCATGAAGTAATGTTCATACATTAAGGTCATAAAGTAATGTTCATAGGTTACAGTCATTAAGTAAGGTTCATATGTGACACAACCATGAAGTAAGGTTCATATGTGACACAACCATGAAGTATTGTTCATATGTGACACAATCATGAAGTAAGGTTCATATGTGACACAGTCATGAAGTAATGTTCATATGTGACACAATCATGAAGTATTGTTCATGTGTGACACAATCATAAAGTCCTGTTCATGTGTGACAAAATTATGAAGTATTGTTCATATGTGACACAATCATGAAGTAATGTTCATATGTGACACAAGCATGAAGTAATGTTCATATGTGACACAATCATGAAGTAATGTTCATATGTGACACAGTCATGAGGTATTGTTCATGTGTGACACAATCATAAAGTCCTGTTCATGTGTAGCACAATCATGAAGTATTGTTCATATGTGACACAATCATGAAGTAAGGTTCATATGTGACACAGTCATGAAGTAATGTTCACATGTGACACAATCATGAAGTAATGTTCATACATTACAGCCATAAAGTAATGTTCATAGGTTACAGTCATTAAGTAAGGTTCATATGTGACACAACCATGAAGTAAGGTTCATATGTGACACAACCATGAAGTATTGTTCATATGTGACACAATCATGAAGTAATGTTCATATGTGACTCAATCATAAAGTAATGTTCATATGTGACACAACCATGAAGTAATGTTCATATGTGACACAATCATGAAGCAAGGTTCATATGTGACACAGTCATGAAGTAATGTTCATATGTGACACAATCATGAAGTAATGTTCATATGTGACAAAATCATGAAGTAATGTTCTTATGTGACACAGTCATGAGGTATTGTTCATGTGTGACACAATCATAAAGTCCTGTTCATGTGTGACACAATCATGAGGTATTGTTCATATGTGACACAATCATGAAGTAATGTTCATATGTGACACAAGCATGAAGTAATGTTCGTATGTGACACAGTCATGAAGTAATGTTCATATGTGACACAATCATGAAGTATTGTTCATATGTGACACAAGCATGAAGTAATGTTCATATGTGACACATTCATGAAGTATTGTTCATGTGTGACACAATCATAAAGTCCTGTTCATGTGTAACACAATCATGAAGTATTGTTCATATGTGACACTATCATGAAGTAATGTTCACGTGTGACACAATCATGAATTAATGTTCATATGTGACACAATCATGAAGTAATGTTCACGTGTGACACAATCATGAAGTAATGTTCACATGTGACACAATCATGAAGTAATGTTCATGTGTGACACAATCATGAAGTGATGTTCATATGTGACACAATCATGAAGTAATGTTCTTAAGTGACATAATCATGAAGTAATGTTCTTATGTGAGACAGTCATGAAGTATTGTTCATATGTGACAAGCATGTAGTAATGTTCATATGTGACACATATGAACATCATGGGGCGATATAGCTCGGTTGGTAGAGTGGCCGTGCCAGCAACTTGTGGGTTGCACGTTTGATCCCTGCTTCCGCCATCCTAGTCACTGCTGTTGTGTCCTTGGGCAAGACACTTTACCCACCTGCTCCCAGTGCCACCCACACTGCTTTAAATGGAACTTAGATATTGGCTTTCACTATGTAAAGCGCTTTGAGTCACTAGAGAAAAGCGCTATATAAATGTAATTCACTTCACTTCACACAGTCATGAAGTATTGTTTATGTGTGACACATTCATCAAGTCCTGTTCATGTGTGACACAATCATGAAGTAATGTTCATATGTGACACAAGCATTAAGTAATGTTCATATGTGACACAATCATGAAGTAATGTTCATATGTGACACAATCATGAAGTAATGTTCATATGTGTTACAATCATAACGTAATGTTCATATCTGACAGGATCATGAAGTAATGTTCATATGTAACACAATCATGAAGTTATGTTCATGTGAGACACAATCATGAAGTAATGTTCATATGTGACACAATCATGAAGTTATGTTCATGTGTGACACAATCATGAAGTAATGTTCATATGTGACACAATCATGAAGTAATGTTCATATGTGACACAAGCATTAAGTAATGTTCATATGTGACACAATCATAAAGTGATGTTCACTTAGACACAATCATAAAATAATGTTCATGTGTGACACAATCATGAAGTAATGTTCATATGTGACACAATCATGAAGTAATGTTGATATGTGTTACAATCATAACGTAATGTTCATATGTGACAGGATCATGAAGTAATGTTCACATGTGACACAATCACGAAGTTATGTTCATGTGAGACACAATCATGAAGTAATGTTCATATGTGACACAATCATGAAGTAATGTTCATGTGTGTTACAATCATAACGTAATGTTCATATGTGACAGCATCATGAAGTAATGTTCATGTGTGTTACAATCATAACGTAATGTTCATATGTGACAGGATCATAAAGTAATGTTCATATGTGACACAATCATGAAGTAATGTTCATATGTGACACAATCATGAAGTAACGTTCATACGTGACACAATCACAACCTTCCTGAGGGTGTTTCAGTGTTACAACTTCACCTTCATCTTTAGTTTTTACACCAAAATGCGACCATTCTCCCTTTTCTGTCTACACACTGTGTCTGCTTGCAAGTACTCTGTGTGTGTGCGCTGCCCAACATGCTCCTCTGCTCGCAAAACCAGCAATGTCACCACGAGTGTCGGGGGGGGAAACTGGTACTTTTTAGATATAGTACCGAATATGATTCATTAGCATCGCGGTACTATACTAGTACCGGTGTACTATACTAGTACACCCTAATTCCGTGTAATTGTTGCAGTGATTTTGAGAACGTCAATGGACTGCTAAACGATGGTTGGTCCGCAGGGTCGCCACTAAACTCTCCGACAAAGTGAAGTCCGTGTTGTTGTCGCGCGGCTCACCGACGCAGCTGCGGTGCTGAAGGGAGCCGGGGGGGGGGCCCCGGGCCGGCAGCATGAATGCATCAAGTAGATGTTAATTGGCGGGCCCCCGCTCTCTGCCACTAGTTGAACTCCTCCCCCGGTTTCCCGCTCGCTCCCCTCTTTTGGAGAACACATGCCACATTCCTGCCATCAGTTATCTACTCGGCCTCCTCCCCTGCAACCTGTCCACTCCAGGAGGAGGCCTGTTTACACAGCGCTGACTGGGAACACCCTGCGCTGGCCTTGTGACCCCACCACCACCACCACCACCACCACCACCACCACCACCACCCCTCCTCCTCTACGCTCCCTTCCCCTCGTCCCACTCACATTTCTGCACCGCCATTCTTTCCACAGCCCCCCCCCCCCCCCCCCCCCCTCCGGGTATTGTACCCTCACAAACCTTCTGTGGCTCCCAAAAGCGTTTGCACGGGGAGGCAGCGCTCCTCTGCGGAAGCCCGGGCAGCCGGGATGTAAATCAGTCACTTCATGATTGTGTCACATATGAACATTACTTCATGATTGTGTCACATATGAACATTACTTCATGATTGTGTCACATAAGATTATTACTTCATGATTGTGTCACATATGAACATTACTGCATGATTGTGTCACATAGGAACATTACTTCATGATTGTGTCACATATGAACATTACTGCATGATTGTGTCACATAGGAACATTACTTCATGATTGTGTCACATTTGAAAATTACTTCATGATTGTGTCACATAGGAACATTACTGCATGATTGTGTCATATATGAACATTACTTCATGATTGTGTCACATAAGAACATTACTTCATGATTGTGTCACATAAGAACATTACTTCCTGATTGTGTCACATATGAACATTACTTCATGATTGTGTCACATATGAACATTAAATCATGATTGTGTCACATATGAACAGTACTTCATGATTGTGTCACATATGAACATTACTTTATGATTGTATCACATATGAAAATTACTTCATGATTGTGTCACATATGAACATTACTGCATGATTGTGTCACATATGAACATTACTTCATGATTGTGTCACATAAGAACATTACTTTATGATTGTATCACATATGAAAATTACTTCATGATTGTGTCACATAGGAACATTACTGCATGATTGTGTCACATATGAACATTACTTCATGATTGTGTCACATAAGATTATTACTTCATGATTGTGTCACATATGAACATTACTTTATGATTGTGTCACATTTGAACATTACTGCATGATTGTGTCATATATGAACATTACTTCATGATTGTGTCACATAAGATTATTACTTCATGATTTTGTCACATATGAACATTACTTCATGATTGTGTCACATATGAACATTACTGCATGATTGTGTCACATATGAACATTACTTCATGATTGTGTCACATAAGATTATTACTTCATGATTGTGTCACATATGAACATTACTGCATGATTGTGTCACATATGAACATTACTTCATGATTGTGTCACATATGAACATTACTGCATGATTGTGTCACATATGAAAATTACTTCATGATTGTGTCACATAGGAACATTACTTCATGATTGTGTCACATAAGATTATTATTTCATGATTTTGTCACATATGAACATTACTGCATGATTGTGTCACATATGAACATTACTTCATGATTGTGTCACATAAGAACATTACTTCATGATTGTGTCACATATGAACAGTACTTCATGATTGTGTCACATATGAACATTACTTCATGATTGTGTCACATATGAACATTAAATCATGATTGTGTCACATATGAACAGTACTTTATGATTGTATCACATATGAAAATTACTTCATGATTGTGTCACATAAGAACATTACTTCATGATTGTGTCACATATGAACAGTACTTCATGATTGTGTCACATATGAACATTACTTTATGATTGTATCACATATGAAAATTACTTTATGATTGTGTCACATTTGAACATTACTGCATGATTGTGTCATATATGAACATTACTTCATGATTGTGTCACATAAGATTATTACTTCATGATTTTGTCACATATGAACATTACTTCATGATTGTGTCACATAAGATTATTACTTCATGATTTTGTCACATATGAACATTACTTCATGATTGTGTCACATAAGAACATTACTTCATGATTGTGTCACATATGAACAGTACTTCATGATTGTGTCACATATGAACATTACTTCATGATTGTGTCACATATGAACATTACTTTTCAGGTCACGACATGTAAATGGAGTATTGTTGCCACTTTTCAGGATGTTTTTAGAGAGTACAATGAGAGGACCCTCCATTGTTAGATATTTATTTACCATTTAGAATGCGTCAGTCAATGTACCATGTACATTGACTGATTTCACCAATTTCTATTGTTTTTCTTTTTTTTTTTTGCATTCTAAATGGTAAATAAATATCTAACAATGGAGGGTCCTCTCATTGTACTCTCTAAAAACATCCTGAAAAGTGGCAACAATACTCCATTTACATGTCGTGACCTGAAAAGTAGTGTTCATATGTGACACAATCATGAAGTAATGTTCATATGTGACAAAATCATGCAGTAATGTTCATATGTGACACAATCATGAAGTAATACTCTCATGCGACACAATCATGAAGTAATGTTCATATGTGACACAATCATGCAGTAATGTTCATATGTGACACAATCATGAAGTAATTTTCATATGTGATACAATCATAAAGTAATGTTCATATGTGACACAATCATGAAGTAATAATCTTACGTGACACAATCATGAAGTAATGTTCATATGTGACACAATCATGAAGTAATTTTCATATGTGATACAATCATAAAGTAATGTTCATATGTGACACAATCATGAAGTACTGTTCATATGTGACACAATCATGAACTAATGTTCATATGTGACACAATCATGAAGTAATGTTCTTATGTGACACAATCATGAAGCAATGTTCATATGTGACACAATCATGAAGTAATGTTCATATGTGACACAATCATGCAGTAATGTTCATATGTGACAAAATCATGAAGTCATTTTCACATGTGATACAATCATAAAGTAATGTTCATATGTGACACAATCATGAAGTAATGTCCATGTGTGACACAATCATGAACAAATGTTCATAAGTGACACAATCATGAAGTACTGTTCATATGTGACACAATCATGAAGTAATGTTCTTATGTGACACAATCATGAAGTAATGGTCATATGTGACACAATCATGCAGTAATGTTCATATGTGACACAATCATGAAGTAATAATCTTATGTGACAAAATCATGAAGTAATGTTCATATGTGACACAATCATGCAGTAATGTTCATATGTGACACAATCATGAAGTAATTTTCATATGTGATACAATCATAAAGTAATGTTCATATGTGACACAATCATGAAGTAATGTTCATATGTGACACAATCATGAAGTAATGTTCATATGTGACACAATCATGCAGTAATGTTCATATGTGACACAATCATGCAGTAATGTTCATATGTGACACAATCATGAAGTAATGTTCATATGTGTAATGTTCATATTCACATGTGAATAATATAAATACAGTCTATTATACAGCATTTTTCACATGTGAATATTATAAATACAGTCTATTATACAGCATTATTCACATGTGAATAATATAAATACAGTCTATTATACAGCATTATTCACATGTGAATAATATAAATACAGTCTATTATACAGCATTTTTCACATGTGAATATTATAAATACAGTCTATTATACAGCATTATTCACATGTGAATAATATAAATACAGTCTACTATACAGTATTATTCACATGTGAATAATATAAATACAGTCTATTATACAGCATTATTCACATGTGAATAATATAAATACAGTCTATTATACAGCATTATTCACATGTGAATAATATAAATACAGTCTATTATACAGCATTAGTCACATGTGAATATTATAAATACAGTCTATTATACAGCATTATTCACATTCAAATAATATACATACATTCTATTATACAGCATTATTCACATGTGAATAATATAAATACAGTCTATTATACCTCATTATTCACATGTGAATAATATAAATACAGTCTATTATACAGCATTATTCACATGTGAATAATATAAATACAGTCTATTATACAGCATTATTCACATGTGAATATTATAAATACAGTCTATTATACAGCATTATTCACACGTGAATAACATAAATACAACCTATTATACAGCATTATTCACATGTGAATAATATAAATACAGTCTATTATACCGCATTATTCAAATGTGAATATTATAAATACAGTCTACTATACAGCATTATTCACATGTGAATAATATAAATACAGTCTATTCTACAGCATTATTCACACGTGAATAATATAAATACAGTCTATTATACAGCATTATTCACATGTGAATAACATAAATACAGTCTATTATACAGCATTATTCACATGCGAATAACATAAATGCAGTCTATTATACAGCATTATTCCCATGTGAATAACATAAATACAGTCTATTATACAGCATTATTCACATGTGAATAACATAAATACAGTCTATTATACAGCATTATTCAAATGTGAATAATATAAATACAGTCTATTATACAGCATTATTCACATGTGAATAATATAAATACAGTCTATTATACAGCATTATTCACATGTGAATAACATAAATACAGTCTATTATACAGCATTATTCACATGTGAATAATATAAATACAGTCTATTATACAGCATTATTTACATGTGAATAATATAAATACAGTCTATTATACAGCATTATTCACATGTGAATAACATAAATACAGTCTATTATACAGCATTATTCACATGTGAATAACATAAATACAGTCTATTATACAGCATTATTCACATGTGAATAACATAAATACAGTCTATTATACAGCATTATTCACATGTGAATAACATAAATACAGTCTATTATACAGCATTATTCACATGTGAATAATATACATACAGTCTATTATACAGCATTATTCACATGTGAATAATATAAATACAGTCTATTATACAGCATTATTCACATGTGCATAATATAAATACAGTCTATTATACAGCATTATTGACACGTGAATAATATAAATACAACCTATTATACAGCATTATTCACATATGAATAACATAAATACAGCCTATTATAAAGCATTATTTACATGTGAATAATATAAATACAGTCTATTATACAGCATTATTCACATGTGAATAATATAAATACAGTCTATTATACAGCATTATTCACATGTGAATAATATAAATACAGTCTATTATAAAGCATTATTTACATGTGAATAATATAAATACAGTCTATTATACAGAATTATTCACATGTGAATAATATAAATACAGTCTATTATACAACATTATTCACATGTGAATAATATAAATACAGTCTATTATAAAGCATTATTCACATGTGAATAATATAAATAAAACCTATAATACATCATTATTCACATATGAATATTATAAATACAGTCTATTATACAGCATTATTCACACGTGAATATATAATTACAGCCTATTATACAGCATTATTCACATATGAATATTATAAATACAGTCTATTATACAGCATTATTTACATGTGAATAATATACATACAGTCTATTATACAGCATTATTCACATGTGAATAATATACATACAGTCTATTATACAGCATTATTCACATGTGAATAATATAAATACAGTCTATTATACAGCATTATTCACATGTGAATAATAAAAATACAGTCTATTATACAGCATTATTCACATGTGAATAATATAAATACCGTCTATTATACAGCATTATTCACATGTGAATAATATAAATACAGTCTATTATACAACATTATTCACATGTGAATAATATAAATACAGTCTATTATACCGCATTATTCACATGTGAATATTATAAATACAGTCTATTATACAGCATTATTCACACGTGAATATATAAATACAGCCTATTATACAGCATTATTCACATATGAATATTATAAATACAGTCTATTATACAGCATTATTCACAAGTGAATATTATAAATACAGTCTATTATACAGCATTATTTACATGTGAATAATATACATACAGTCTATTATACCGCATTATTCACATGTGAATAATAAAAATACAGTCTATTATACAGCATTATTCACATGTGAATAATATAAATACCGTCTATTATACAGCATTATTCACATATGAATAATATAAATACAACCTATTATACAGCATTATTCACATGTGAATATTATAAATACAGTCTATTATACAGCATTATTCACATGTGAATAATATAAATACAGTCTTTTATACAGAATTATTCACAAGTGAATATTATAAATACAGTCTATTATACAGCATTATTCACATGTGAATAATATAAATACAGTCTATTATACAGCATTATTCACATGTGAATAACATAAATACAGTCTATTAGACAGCATTATTCACATGTGAATAATATAAATACCGTCTCTTATACAGCATTATTCACATGTGAATAATATAAATACAACCTATTATACAGCATTATTCACATGTGAATAATATAAATACAGTCTATTCTACAGCATTATTCACACGTGAATAATATAAATACAGTCTATTATACAGCATTAATCACATGTGAATAATATAAATACAGTCTATTATACAGCATTATTCACATGTAAATATCATAAATACAATATATTATACAGCATTATTCACACGTGAATAACATAAATACAACCTATTATACAGCATTAGTCACATGTGAATATTATAAATACAGTCTATTATACAGCATTATTCACATGTGAATAATATAAATACAGTCTATTATACAGCATTATTCACATGTGAATAATATAAATACAGTCTATTATACAGCATTATTCACATGTGAATAACATAAATACAGTCTATTATACAGCATTATTCACATGTGAATATTATAAATACAGTCTATTATACAGCATTATTCACATGTGAATAACATAAATACAGTCTTTTATACAGCATTATTCACATGTGAATAACATAAATACAGTCTATTATACAGCATTATTCACACGTGAATAACATAAATACAGTCTATTATACAGCATTATTCACATGTGAATAATATAAATACAGTCTATTATACAGCATTATTCACATGTGAATAATATAAGTACAGTCTATTATACCGCATTATTCACATGTGAATAACATAAATACAATCTATTATACAGCATTATTCACATGTGAATATTATAAATACAGTCTATTATACAGCATTATTCACATGTGAATAATATAAATACAGTCTTTTATACAGCATCATTCACATGTGAATAACATAAATACAGTCTATTATACATTCAAGTACAGTCAATAAGGAACATATGCATTATCGTTTTGAAGGACTTCCTGTGTTGTTCCGTGTTTCATCAGGAGCAATGATCAGATTTGTTCGAATAAAACTAAAACAGGCCCCAGAACAGAACCCTGGGCCACACCAACTCTATTTGAACCACTTGTTTTCTTTTTGTTGACGTTTGTCAACACGTGACTAAACGTCAGCCAGTAGAAAACCTGATAATGGACAGTTAGTGAAAGCCTCGCTATCCTTTATTGTGTTTATACTTTGTCCAGTGAGGGAATCTTGGCATTCTTCCCCAGCTCAGTGCTGCTTATGTTGCGGGGGTATTATCCTCCTCCTCCTCCTCCTCCTCCTCCCGACGTGATGACAAGCTGCGCAGTAACCCCGAACTCAGCTGGAGGCTCGGGAGGCCCCAGACTTCAGAAGCGTGCGCCCGGGCCCCTCAGCAGAACCCACAGCGGCGTACAGTGTTGCTACTTTGCGCCCTCCGCCCTCCCCTCCTCCACCCGGCCCAGCCGCCGCACTTCTTCACACCTGCTTGTTGTGGACACAAACGTTTCTAACCTAACCATTCGTAGTCTTCTGTTAGTTTGCAATGAGATGTTTTTCATCAAATGAGGGACAAGCGGTAGCAAATGGATGTTAGGGATGTTCCAATCTGGGTTTAACTGGTTCTGATCCGATACCAACCATGTCAACTTCAAATGTTTCAATGTATTCATGGTGAGTGCTACTTAACAATGTCAACACCATATTCAATCATAAATAATAATATTTAAATAATAAATCCACTAGCAAGCTTCACAGTGTCTTGGCTGAATGAGCGGGTATCGGACACCTCGGTCTACTTGGACGTGTTCTCTGGACTGGACACTGGCCGAGAGTTGGTGGTTGGTTGCTTTGTTGGGTCTGCTCCTGTCTCTGGCCATGCTCCCATGCAGTCCATAGTGGATCTAACATAAAAGTGTGAGAGTCCAGTCCATAGTGGATCTAACATAATAGTGAGAGTCCAGTCCATAGTGGATCTAGCATAATAGAGTGAGAGTCCAGTCCATAGTGGATCTAACATAATAGTGTGAGAGTCCAGTCCATAGTGGATCTAACATAATAGAGTGAGAGTCCAGTCCATAGTGGATCTAACATAATAGTGTGAGAGTCCAGTCCATAGTGGATCTAACATAATAGTGAGAGTCCAGTCCACAGTGGATCTAACATAATAGTGTGAGAGTCCAGTCCATAGTGGATCTAACATAATAGTGTGAGAGTCCAGTCCATAGTGGATTTAACATAATAGTGAGAGTCCAGTCCATAGTGGATCTAACATAAAGGTGAGAGTCCAGTCCATAGTGGATCTAACATAATAGTGAGAGTCCAGTCCATAGTGGATCTAACATAATAGTGAGAGAGTCCAGTCCATAGTGGATCTAACATAATAGTGTGAGTCCAGTCCATAGTGGATCTAACATAATAGTGAGAGTCCAGTCCATAGTGGATCTAACATAATAGAGTGAGAGTCCAGTCCATAGTGGATCTAACATAATAGAGTGAGAGTCCAGTCCATAGTGGATCTAACATAATAGTGAGAGAGTCCAGTCCATAGTGGATCTAACATAATAGTGAGAGAGTCCAGTCCATAGTGGATCTAACATAATAGTAAGAGTCCAGTCCATAGTGGATCTAACATAATAATGAGTGTCCAGTCCATTGTGGATCTAACATAATAGTGAGAGTCCAGTCCATAGTGGATCTAACATAATAGAGTGAGAGTCCAGTCCATAGTGGATCTAACATAATAGTGTGAGAGTCCAGTCCATAGTGGATCTAACATAATAGTGAGAGTCCAGTCCATAGTGGATCTAACATAATAGTGAGAGAGTCCAGTCCATAGTGGATCTAACATAATAGTGAGAGTCCAGTCCATAGTGAATCTAACATAATAGTAAGAGTCCAGTCCATAGTGGGGTCAGCAGGAGATTATCTTGAGTGGAAACAGGTCAGCAGAGCAGAGACGTCCCCAACTGATGCACAGATGAGTGGTCCACCCTGGGTCCTGACTTTGGACAGCTAGCGCCTCATCCGTGGTCACCGAATCAGTGCCAACCCCTCTCCACGAAGGAGAGGGGGGCAGAGCAGAAAAGAAACGGCAGATCAACTGGTCTAAAAAGGGGGTCTATTTAAAGGCTAGAGTATACAAATGAGTTTTAAGACGGGACTTAAATGCTTCTACTTAGGTAAACAAAGACAATATTACATATAAAACTGGATGTTTTTAGGGGGCTTTATAACCAGAATAGATTGAACCCCAATGACCTGCTTTGTTAGCTACCTCACGTCTATGTTCTGTCCTAACAGACCTTGGAAGTGGACTCCCAGACAAGGTCCTACCAATGGAAAAAAAAAAAAAAAGGAAACATAATATCTGTTGTTCTCAAAGTCAGATCGACGTTTTTTCCGCTAAAAATCAGATTAGACTTCAGGACCCGATTAAGGGCTTTTGTCCAGCTCAACCCGTGGGTCCGTTTGCACAGTTGAGAAATATTGTCACTGGTGGCATTATGTGGGCCGAGAGGGGGACAAAAGGGGCCGGGGAAGGAGGGAGGCAGGGGAGGTTGGTGACCTCGGAGGCAGTGACCCGGAGCGAGTGCAATGTCCCTCCGTGCTCCCGGCGAGCCGACAAATTCTCCAGCGTCTCCGTCTTTGCTGACAAACAGCAGGGTCCCTGTTCCACTTAGTGGCTGTTATGGAAACGCCTCGTTTGTGAAAAATACAAAATGTTGGCGAGAGCACGGGGGTCGGCTCTTTAGCGCCGCCCCGGAGCTTTTTCAAAAATGAGGCGGGGGGGGGGGGGAGAAAATATTTTTAGTTTGAATATGGTTTGTGTGGGAGGACAAACATGACATGAACCTTCCTAATTGTTAGAAATCCCTTTGTTTACATTAAAAATACTACAATATGAGAGTATTTTATTTTGTCCTATGAATTTTGGCGGTCCTTGAACTCACCGTGATTTGTTTACATGTACAACTTTCTACGACGACGCCACAGAAAGACGTGTTTTATGCCACTCCTTCTTTGTCTCATTTTGTCCACCAAACGTTTTATACTGTGCGTGAATGCACAAAAGGTGATTTTTGTTGATGTTATTGACTTGTGTGGAGCGCTACTCAGGCGTGTTATGTCAATCAATCAATCAATGTTTATTTATATAGCCCTAAATCACAAGTGTCTCAAAGGGCTGCACAAGCCACAGCGACATCCTCGGTTCAGAGCCCACATAAGGGCAAGGAAAAACTGGGATGTCAATGAGAATGACTATGAGAAACCTTGGAGAGGACCGCAGATGTGGGTGACCCACCCCTCTAGTGGAGACCGGACACAATGGACATCGAGTAAGTCTAGCATAATAGTGTGAGAGTCCAGTCCATAGTGGATCTAACATAATAGTGTGAGAGTCCAGTCCATAGTGGATCTAACATAATAGTGTGAGAGTCCAGTCCATAGTGGATCTAACATAATAGTGTGAGAGTCCAGTCCATAGTGGATCTAACATAATAGTGAGAGTCCAGTCCATAGTGGATCTAACATAATAGTGAGAGAGTCCAGTCCATAGTGGATCTAACATAATAGTGTGAGAGTCCAGTCCATAGTGGATCT
The DNA here is from genome assembly GCF_033978685.3 of Nerophis lumbriciformis. Lineage (NCBI taxonomy): Eukaryota > Metazoa > Chordata > Actinopteri > Syngnathiformes > Syngnathidae > Nerophis > Nerophis lumbriciformis. The sequence goes on from NC_084554.2 coordinate 55,005,140, forward strand.
AACATAATAGTGTGAGAATCCAGTCCATAGTGGATCTAACATAATAGTGTGAGAGTCCAGTCCATAGTGGATCTAACATAATAGTGTGAGAGTCCAGTCCATAGTGGATCTAACATAATAGTGGGAGAGTCCAGTCCATAGTGGATCTAACATAATAGTGTGAGAGTCCAGTCCATAGTGGATCTAACATAATAGTGAGTGTCCAGTCCATAGTGGATCTAACATAATAGTGTGAGAGTCCAGTCCATAGTGGATCTAACATAATAGTGTGAGAGTCCAGTCCATAATGGATCTAACATAATAGTGTGAGAGTCCAGTCCATAGTGGATCTAACATAACAGTGTGAGAGTCTGGTCCATAGTGGATCTAACATAATAGTGAGAGTCCAGTCCATAGTGGATCTAACATAATAGTGAGAGTCCAGTCCATAGTGGGGCCAGCAGGAGACCATCCCGAGCGGAGACAGGTTTTACCCGTGATCTTGTCCTTTCGGTCATAACCCAAAGCTCATGACCATAGGTGAGGATGGGAACGTAGATCGACCAGTATATTCAGAGCTTTGCCTTCCGGCTCAGCTCCTTCTTCACCACAACGGATCGATACAGCGTCCGCATTACTGAAGACGCCGCACCGATCCGCCTGTCGATCTCACGATCCACTCTTCCCTCACTCGTGAACAAGACTCCGAGGCACTTGAACTCCTCCACTTGATCTAATATTAATAATACAAATATTAGTAATCAAAAATACTTTGTTTATTGTTATTATTTTGTCCTGTTATTATGGCATTACCGTTATTTCCAATAAATCTCAGCCAGCAGCCTAAGCAGGGAAGCCCAGACTTCCCTCTCCCCAGCCACTTCGTCCAGCTCTTCCCGGGAGATCCCGAGGCGTTCCCAGGCCAGCCGGGAGACATAGTCTTCCCAACGTGTCCTGGGTCTTCCCCGTGGCCTCCTACCGGTCGGACGTGCCCTAAACACCTCCCTAGGGAGGCGTTCGGGTGGCATCCTGACCAGATGCCCGAACCACCTCATCTGGCTTCTTTCCATGTGGAGGAGCAGTGGCTTTACTTTGAGCTCCTCCCGGATGACAGAGCTTCTCACCCTATCTCTAAGGGAGAGCCCCGCCACCCGGCGGAGGAAACTCATTTCAGTACCCGTGATCTTGTCCTTTCGGTCATAACCCAAAGCTCATGACCATAGGTGAGGATGGGAACGTAGATCGACCAGTATATTCAGAGCTTTGCCTTCCGGCTCAGCTCCTTCTTCACCACAACGGATTGATACAGCGTCCGCATTACTGAAGACGCCGCACCGATCCTAGGTACTTCAACTCCTCCCCTTGATCTTATATTAATAATACAAATACTAGTAATCAAAAATACTTTGTTTATTGTTATTAAATGGTACTGTTATTATTGGATTACCGTTATTTCCGATAAACCTCCAAGGCATGTCTACGATTTTATAACATTGTTGTTGTGAAATTAATCAAAGCATAACAATCGTGAGACCGTGATCATTACTTATTATCGTGCAGTCAAAGTCTACAATTGTTGCATCACTAACTGCGTGTTCACGCTAGGCTAGTTCTGTCCAGTTCCCTCTCGGTCCCCGGCTGACCCTCCCTCACACTCCACTGCACTCAGTCTTTGCCGACATGTGCCATCATTTCATGGTACAACGTCGCATTATCGCGCCTTTATTTACTAGCCCGATTGTTCTGAGGTGGTGGTCACAGTTAACCAACTGGTCGGAGGAACTCGATTGCATTGATTCTATATTCCTAGTGTAGTGTGCTCAAAACCATCTTTTCCAATCGAATTCTCAGGGCATCCAATTGATTGCTACTGGACTGTAAACCCCAGGTTTACGGCTCCTTGGATTACTGGGTCAGGGATTGTTTGGAGATGTGATCATTTCCATAAAACTGTTGTGTGTCCGTGCCAGGGATGAAGGAACCTTCTCTCCACCTCGGATGAGTGTGTGTGTTCTTCTATTTCTATCCTTCTTGAGACATCAACAAGGAAAAGTAGCTTTCATATGAGGAGGTGTGAACAAGTTAGGACCAAAGTCATGGTCCCAATGAGGAAAACCATTGTATCTAATAGAGAATGTCTCATTTGCAAAATCAGTTCTTACTTTGAAAATCATTTTTTAACTTGAAAAAATTTTTTTTACTTGAAAATCATTTTTTAACTGAAAATAATTTTTTACCTTGAAAATCATTTTTTACCTTGAAAATCATTTTTTACCTTGAAAATCAACTTTTACTTTGAAAAAAAATGTTTTACCTTGAAAATCATTTTTTACCTTGAAAATCAACTTTTACTTTGAAAATAATTTTTTACCTTGAAAATATTTTTTTTACCTTGAAAATAATGTTTTACTTTGAAAATAATTTTTTAAATTGAAAATAATGTTTTACTTTGAAAATCATTTTTTACCTTGAAAATCATTTTTTAACTTGAAAATCATTTTGCACCTTGAAAATCATTTTTTACTTTGAAAATCATTTTTTACCTTGAAAATCATTTTTTACTTTGAAAATCATTTTTTACCTTGAAAATCATTTTTTACTTTGAAAATAATTTTTTACCTTGAAAATAATTTTTTAACTTGAAAATCAACTTTCACCTTGAAAACATTTTTTTTACTTGAAAATAATTTTTTACCTTGAAAATCATTTTTTACCTTGAAAATCAACTTTTATTTTGAAAAAAAATGTTTTACCTTGAAAATAATTTTTTACCTTGAAAATCAACTTTTACTTTGAAAATAATTTTTTACCTTGAAAATATTTTTTTACCTTGAAAATATTTTTTTACCTTGAAAATAATGTTTTACTTTGAAAATAATTTTTTTAATTGAAAATCATTTTTCACCTTGAAAATCATTTTTTACCTTGAAAATCATTTTTTACCTTGAAAATCATTTTTTACTTTGAAAATAATTTTTTACCTTGAAAATAATTTTTTACCTTGAAAATCAACTTTCACCTTGAAAACATTTTTTTTTTACCTTGAAAATCATTTTTTAACTTGAAAATCATTTTTTTACTTGAAAATCATTTTTTACCTTGAAAATCAGTTCTTACTTTGAAAATCATTTTTTACCTTGAAAATAATTTTTTACCTTGAAAAACAATTTCTCATATTCCTTCTGTTCCTGTAATATTGCAATACTTTCTCGTAAAATTATTACTTTTTCATTTAAATTTATGACTTTTTAACGCAAAATGGCGACATTTGTCATATAAAATTCTGACTTTTATCACAATAGTGCCAATTTTTTTGTTGTCCTTGTAAAATTTCTCAAGAAGGTCAGAAATACAAGAGTGTGTGTGTGTGTTTTCTTGTATTTCTATCCTTCTTGAGACATCAACAAGGAAAAGTAGCTTCCATATGAGGAGGTGTGAACAAGTTAGGACCAAAATCATGGTCCCAATGAGGAAAACCATTGTATCTAATAGAGAATGTCTCATTTGCAAAATCAGTTCTTACTTTGAAAATCATTTTTTAACTTGAAAACATTTTTTTTACTTGAAAATCATTTTTTACCTTGAAAATCATTTTTCACCTTGAAAATCAACTTTTACTTTGAAAAAAAATGTTTTACCTTGAAAATAATTTTTTACCTTGAAAATCAACTTTTACTTTGAAAATAATAATTTACCTTGAAAATATTTTTTTTACCTTGAAAATATTTTTTTACCTTGAAAATAATGTTTTACTTTGAAAATAATTTTTTAAATTGAAAATAATTTTTTACTTTGAAAATCATTTTTTACCTTGAAAATCATTTTTTAACTTGAAAATCATTTTGCACCTTGAAAATCATTTTTTACTTTGAAAATCATTTTTTACCTTGAAAATCATTTTTTACTTTGAAAATAATTTTTTACCTTGAAAATAATTTTTTAACTTGAAAATCAACTTTCACCTTGAAAACATTTTTTTTACTTGAAAATCATTTTTTACCTTGAAAATAATTTTTTACCTTGAAAATCAACTTTTACTTTGAAAAAAAATGTTTTACCTTGAAAATCATTTTTTACCTTGAAAATCAACTTTTACTTTGAAAATAATTTTTTACCTTGAAAATATTTTTTACCTTGAAAATAATTTTTTACCTTGAAAATAATGTTTTACTTTGAAAATAATGTTTTAAATTGAAAATCATTTTGTACCTTGAAAATCATTTTTTACCTTGAAAATCATTTTTTAACTTGAAAATCATTTTGTACCTTGAAAATCATTTTTTACTTTGAAAATCATTTTTTACCTTGAAAATCATTTTTTACTTTGAAAATAATTTTTTACCTTGAAAATAATTTTTTACCTTGAAAATCAACTTTCACCTTGAAAACATTTTTTTTACTTGAAAATCATTTTTTACCTTGAAAATCATTTTTTACCTTGAAAATCAACTTTTACTTTGAAAAAAAATGTTTTACCTTGAAAATAATTTTTTACCTTGAAAATCAACTTTTACTTTGAAAATAATTTTTTACCTTGAAAATATTTTTTACCTTGAAAATAATTTTTTACCTTGAAAATAATGTTTTACTTTGAAAATAATGTTTTAAATTGAAAATCATTTTGTACCTTGAAAATCATTTTTTACCTTGAAAATCATTTTTTAACTTGAAAATCATTTTGTACCTTGAAAATCATTTTTTACTTTGAAAATCATTTTTTACCTTGAAAATCATTTTTTACTTTGAAAATAATTTTTTACCTTGAAAATAATTTTTTACCTTGAAAATCAACTTTCACCTTGAAAACATTTTTTTTACTTGAAAATCATTTTTTACCTTGAAAATCATTTTTTACCTTGAAAATCAACTTTTACTTTGAAAAAAAATGTTTTACCTTGAAAATAATTTTTTACCTTGAAAATCAACTTTTACTTTGAAAATAATTTTTTACCTTGAAAATATTTTTTACCTTGAAAATAATTTTTTACCTTGAAAATAATGTTTTACTTTGAAAATAATGTTTTAAATTGAAAATCATTTTGTACCTTGAAAATCATTTTTTACCTTGAAAATCATTTTTTAACTTGAAAATCATTTTGTACCTTGAAAATCATTTTTTACTTTGAAAATCATTTTTTACCTTGAAAATCATTTTTTACTTTGAAAATAATTTTTTACCTTGAAAATAATTTTTTACCTTGAAAATCAACTTTCACCTTGAAAACATTTTTTTTACTTGAAAATCATTTTTTACCTTGAAAATCATTTTTTACCTTGAAAATCAACTTTTACTTTGAAAAAAAATGTTTTACCTTGAAAATCATTTTTTACCTTGAAAATCAACTTTTACTTTGAAAATAATTTTTTACCTTGAAAATATTTTTTTTACCTTGAAAATAATTTTTTACCTTGAAAATAATGTTTTACTTTGAAAATAATTTTTTAAATTGAAAATCATTTTTTACTTTGAAAATCATTTTTTACCTTGAAAATCATTTTTTAACTTGAAAATCATTTTGTACCTTGAAAATCATTTTTTACTTTGAAAATCATTTTTTACCTTGAAAATAATTTTTTACTTTGAAAATCGTTTTTTACCTTGAAAATATTTTTTTACCTTGAAAATATTTTTTTACCTTGAAAATAATGTTTTACTTTGAAAATCATTTTTTAAATTGAAAATCATTTTTTACTTTGAAAATCATTTTTTACCTTGAAAATCATTTTTTAACTTGAAAATCATTTTGTACCTTGAAAATCATTTTTTACTTTGAAAATCATTTTTTACCTTGAAAATCATTTTTTACTTTGAAAATCATTTTTTACCTTGAAAATATTCTTTTACCTTGAAAATATTTTTTTACCTTGAAAATCATTTTTTACTTTGAAAATCATTTTTTAAATTGAAAATCATTTTTTACTTTGAAAATAATTTTTTACCTTGAAAATCATTTTTTAACTTGAAAATCATTTTGTACCTTGAAAATCATTTTTTACTTTGAAAATAATTTTTTACCTTGAAAATCATTTTTTACTTTGAAAATAATTTTTTACCTTGAAAATAATTTTTTACCTTGAAAATCAACTTTCACCTTGAAAACATTTTTTTTACCTTGAAAATCATTTTTTTACTTTGAAAATCATTTTTTACCTTGAAAAACAATTTCTCATATTCCTTCTGTTCCTGTAATATTGCAATAATTTCTCGTAAAATTATTACTTTTTCATTTAAATTAATGACTTTTTAACGCAAAATGGCGACATTTGTCATATAAAATTCTGACTTTTATCACAATAGTGCCAATTTTATTGTTGTTCTTGTAAAATAATGACATTTTTGAGTAAAATTATGACTTTTGTCATGATTTCGCCGAGTAAAATTCGTATTATTATTATAATATTGCCAACATTTTAAAGTTTTTCTTATAAAATTGTGACTTTTGTCGAGTAAAATGACGACTCTTTTCATGAAATTGCCAACATTTTAATTTGTTCTTGTAAAATTACGACTGTTATTGAGTAAAATTCCAACTTTTATCATAACATTGCACTAATGTTCAGTTTTTCTTGTAAGATTTTGACTTGCGTTGAGTAAAATGACGACTTTTATTATAACACTGCCAACATTCTAAGTTTTTCTCGTGAAATTGTGACCTTTTTCTTGTGAAATTCCAACTCATTTTTCACAACAAGCTTTTTTATATGTGCATAGTATGTATATATTATTAATGTTGTAAATACACTTCTTTATATATCTAGAAAGGCTGGTACTAAAGAGGGAGGCATTTTTCTCAGGTCTCAAGAAGGTCAGAAATACAAGAGTGTGTGTGTGTGTGTGTGTTTTCTTGTATTTCTATCCTTCTTGAGACATCAACAAGGAAAAGTAGCTTCCACATGAGGAGGTGTGAACAAGTTAGGACCAAAATCATGGTCCCAATAAGGAAAACCATTGCATCTAATAGAGAATGTCTCATTTGCACCCCTGCTGGTGAAATCTATCAAAATGAGGGTGGTCCCGAAAAAAGTTGACTGTGTCGGTTTAAAAGTGCTTCCCCTCTGGTCAACATATGAAATAACAAGTGTGTGTAAGATATTGAAATGCACCCCCTTTTGGCCAAAATTAATAAAATAAATCAAATAAATATGTATATAGAGACATACTGTAATAACTTGAAGTAAATAATGAAGATTAAAAAACAATTACAAACAAAAAATTCAACAAAAAAAATAAAAAAATTACTAAAAGCAATCTTTTTCTCACAATGTGTGGATTTTTTTTTAAAATAAAATAGGGAACAATTTTTCATAGTCTTTCTGTTTCTGTAATATTGCAATATTTTCTCGTAAAAGTATTACTTTTTCCTTTAAATTAATGACTTTTTAACGCAAAATGGCGACATTTGTCATATAAAATTCGGACTTTTATCACAATAGTGCCAATTTTTTTGTTGTCCTTGTAAAATTTCTCAAGAAGGTCAGAAATACAAGAGTGTGTGTGTGTGTTTTCTTGTATTTCTATCCTTCTTGAGACATCAACAAGGAAAAGTAGCTTCCATATGAGGAGGTGTGAACAAGTTAGGACCAAAATCATGGTCCCAATGAGGAAAACCATTGTATCTAATAGAGAATGTCTCATTTGCAAAATCAGTTCTTACTTTGAAAATCATTTTTTAACTTGAAAACATTTTTTTTACTTGAAAATCATTTTTTAACTTGAAAATCATTTTTTACCTTGAAAATCATTTTTTACCTTGAAAATCATTTTTTACCTTGAAAATCAACTTTTACTTTGAAAAAAAATGTTTTACCTTGAAAATAATTTTTTACCTTGAAAATCAACTTTTACTTTGAAAATAATTTTTTACCTTGAAAATCATTTTTTTACCTTGAAAATAATTTTTTACCTTGAAAATAATGTTTTACTTTGAAAATAATTTTTTAAATTGAAAATAATTTTTTACTTTGAAAATCATTTTTTACCTTGAAAATCATTTTTTAACTTGAAAATCATTTTGTACCTTGAAAATCATTTTTTACTTTGAAAATCATTTTTTACCTTGAAAATCATTTTTTACTTTGAAAATCATTTTTTACCTTGAAAATAATTTTTTACCTTGAAAATCAACTTTCACCTTGAAAACATTTTTTTTACTTGAAAATCATTTTTTACCTTGAAAATCATTTTTTACATTGAAAATCAACTTTTACTTTGAAAAAAAATGTTTTACCTTGAAAATCATTTTTTACCCTGAAAATCAACTTTTACTTTGAAAATAATTTTTTACCTTGAAAATAATTTTTTACCTTGAAAATAATGTTTTACTTTGAAAATAATTTTTTAAATTGAAAATAATTTTTTACTTTGAAAATAATTTTTTACCTTGAAAATCATTTTTTAACTTGAAAATCATTTTGTACCTTGAAAATCATTTTTTACTTTGAAAATCATTTTTTACCTTGAAAATCATTTTTTACTTTGAAAATAATTTTTTACTTTGAAAATCATTTTTTACCTTGAAAATCAACTTTCACCTTGAAAACATTTTTTTTTTACCTTGAAAATCATTTTTTACCCTGAAAATCAGTTCTTACTTTGAAAATCATTTTTTACCTTGAAAATCAACTTTCACCTTGAAAATCATTTTTTACCTTGAAAAACAATTTTTCATATTCCTTCTGTTCCTGTAATATTGCAATAATTTCTCGTAAAATTATAACTTTTTCATTTAAATTAATGACTTTTTAACGCAAAATGGCGACATTTGTCATACAAAATTCTGACTTTTATCACAATAGTGCCAATTTTTTTGTCGTCCTTGTAAAATAGTGACATTTTTGAGTAAAATTATGACTTTTGTCATGATTTTGCCGAGTAAAATTCGGATTATTATTATAATATTACCAACATTTTAAAGTTTTCTTTATAAAATTGTGACTTTTGTCGAGTAAAATGACGACTCTTCTCATGAAATTGCCAACATTTTAATTATTTCTTGTAAAATTGCGATTGTTATTGAGTAAAATTCCAACTTTTATCATAATATTGCACAAATGTTCAGTTTTTCTTGTAAAACTTTGACTTGCGTTGAGTAAAATTACGACTTTTATTATAACACTGCCAACATTCTAAGTTTTTCTTGTGAAATTGTGACCTTTTTCTTGTGAAATTCCAACTCATTTTTCACAACAAGCTTTTTTATATGTGCATAGTATGTATATATTATTAATGTTGTAAATACACTTCTTTATATATCTAGAAAGGCTGGTACTAAAGAGGTAGGCTTTTTTCTCAGGTCTCAAGAATGTAAGAAATACAAGAGTGTGTGTGTGTGTGTGTGTGTTTTCTTGTATTTCTATCCTTCTTGAGACATAAACAAGGAAAAGTAGCTTCCATATGAGGAGGTGTGAACAAGTTAGGACCAAAATCATGGTCCCAATGAGGAAAACCATTGTATCTAATAGAGAATGTCTCATTTGCAAAATCAGTTCTTACTTTGAAAATCATTTTTTAACTTGAAAAAAATTTTTTTACTTGAAAATCATTTTTTAACTTGAAAATAATTTTTTACCTTGAAAATCAACTTTTACTTTGAAAAAAAATGTTTTACCTTGAAAATAATTTTTTACCTTGAAAATCAACTTTTACTTTGAAAATAATTTTTTACCTTGAAAATATTTTTTTTACCTTGAAAATAATTTTTTACCTTGAAAATAATGTTTTACTTTGAAAATAATTTTTTTAAATTGAAAATCATTTTTTACTTTGAAAATCATTTTGTACCTTGAAAATCATTTTTTACTTTGAAAATCATTTTTTACCTTGAAAATAATTTTTTACTTTGAAAATCGTTTTTTACCTTGAAAATCATTTTTTACCTTGAAAATCAACTTTCACCTTGAAAACATTTTTTTTACCTTGAAAATCATTTTTTAACTTGAAAATAATTTTTTACCTTGAAAATAATTTTTTACCTTGAAAAACAATTTCTCATATTCCTTCTGTTCCTGTAATATTGCAAAATTTTCTCGTAAAATTATTACTTTTTCCTTTAAATGAATTACTTTTTAACGCAAAATGGCGACATTTGTCATATAAAATTCGGACTTTTATCACAATAGTGCCAATTTTTTTGTTGTCCTTGTAAAATAGTGACATTTTTGAGTAAAATTATGACTTTTGTCATGATTTCGCCAAGTAAAATTCGGATTATTATTATAATATTGCCAACATTTTAAAGTTTTTCTTATAAAATTGTGACTTTTGTCGAGTAAAATTACGACTCTTTTCATGAAATTGCCAACATTTTAATTTTTTCTTGTAAAATTGCGACTGTTAGAGTAAAATTCCAACTTTTATCATAATATTGCACAAATGTCCAGTTTTTCTTGTGAAATTTTGACTTGCGTTGAGTAAAATGACAACTTTTATTATAACACTGCCAACATTCTAAGTTTTTCTCATGAAATTGTGACCTTTTTCTTGTGAAATTCCAACTCATTTTTCACAAGAAGCTTTTTTATATGTGCATAGTATGTATATATTATTAATGTTGTAAATACACTTCTTTATATATCTAGAAAGGCTGGTACTAAAGAGGGAGGCATTTTTCTCAGGTCTCAAGAAGGTCAGAAATACAAGAGTGTGTGTGTGTGTGTGTTTTCTTGTATTTCTATCCTTCTTGAGACATCAACAAGGAAAAGTAGCTTCCATATGAGGAGGTGTGAACAAGTTAGGACCAAAATCATGGTCCCAATGAGGAAAACCATTGTATCTAATAGAGAATGTCTCATTTGCAAAATCAGTTCTTACTTTGAAAATCATTTTTTAACTTGAAAACATTTTTTTTACTTGAAAATCATTTTTTACCTTGAAAATCATTTTTTACTTTGAAAATCAACTTTTACTTTGAAAAAAAATGTTTTACCTTGAAAATCATTTTTTACATTGAAAATCAACTTTTACTTTGAAAATAATTTTTTACCTTGAAAATTATTTTTTACCTTGAAAATAATGTTTTACCTTGAAAATAATTTTTTACCTTGAAAATAATGTTTTACTTTGAAAATAATGTTTTAAATTGAAAATCATTTTTTACTTTGAAAATCATTTTTTACCTTGAAAATCATTTTTTAACTTGAAAATCATTTTGTACCTTGAAAATCATTTTTTACTTCGAAAATCATTTTTTACTTTGAAAATAATTTTTTACCTTGAAAATCAACTTTCACCTTGAAAACATTTTTTTTTACCTTGAAAATCATTTTTTACCTTGAAAATCAATTTCTCATATTCCTTCTGTTCCTGTAATATTGCAAAAATTTCTCGTAAAATTATTACATTTTCATTTAAATTTATGACTTTTTAACGCAAAATGGCGACATTTGTCATATAAAATTCTGACTTTTATCACAATAGTGCCAATTTTTTTTGTTGTCCTTGTAAAATAGTGACATTTTTGAGTAAAATTATGACTTTTGTCATTATTTCGCCAAGTAAAATTTGCATTATTATTATAATATTGCCAACATTTTAAAGTTTTTTTTATAAAATTGTGACTTTTGTCGAGTAAAATTACGACTCTTTTCATGAAATTACCAACATTTTAATTTTTTCTTGTAAAATTGCGACTGTTATTGAGTAAAATTCCAACTTTTATCATAACATTGCACAAATGTTCAGTTTTTTTGTAAAATTTTGACTTGCGTTGAGTAAAATGACAACTTTTGTTATAACACTACCAACATTCTAAGTTTTTCTCGTGAAATTGTGACCTTTTTCTTGTGAAATTCCAACTCATTTTTCACAACAAGCTTTTTTATATGTGCATAGTATGTATATATTATTAATGTTGTAAATACACTTCTTTATATATCTAGAAAGGCTGGTCCTAAAGAGGGAGGCATTTTTCTCAGGTCTCAAGAAGGTGAGAAATACAAGAGTGTGTGTGTGTGTGTGTGTTTTCTTGTATTTCTATCCTTCTTGAGACATCAACAAGGAAAAGTAGCTTCCATATGAGGAGGTGTGAACAAGTTAGGACCAAAATCATGGTCCCAATGAGGAAAACCATTGTATCTAATAGAGAATGTCTCATTTGCAAAATCAGTTCTTACTTTGAAAATCATTTTTTAACTTGAAAAAATTTTTTTTACTTGAAAATCATTTTTTAACTTGAAAATAATTTTTTACCTTGAAAATCATTTTTTAACTTGAAAATAATTTTTTACCTTGAAAATCATTTTTTACCTTGAAAATCATTTTTTACCTTGAAAATATTTTTTTACCTTGAAAATAATTTTTTACCTTGAAAATAATGTTTTACTTTGAAAATAATTTTTTAAATTGAAAATCATTTTTTACTTTGAAAATCATTTTTTACCTTGAAAATCATTTTTTAACTTGAAAATCATTTTGTACCTTGAAAATCATTTTTTACTTTGAAAATCATTTTTTACCTTGAAAATCATTTTTTACTTTGAAAATAATTTTTTACCTTGAAAATAATTTTTTACCTTGAAAATAATTTTTTAACTTGAAAATAATTTTTTTACTTGAAAATCATTTTTTACCTTGAAAATCAGTTCTTACTTTGAAAACATTTTTTTTACCTTGAAAATCAATTTTTAACTTGAAAATCATTTTTTTACTTGAAAATCATTTTTTACCTTGAAAATCAGTTCTTACTTTGAAAATCATTTTTTACCTTGAAAATCAACTTTCACCTTGAAAATCATTTTTTACCTTGAAAAACAATTTCTCATATTCCTTCTGTTTCTGTAATATTGCAATATTTTCTCGTAAAATTATTACTTTTTCATTTAAATTTATGACTTTTTAACGCAAAATGGCGACATTTGTCATATAAAATTCGGACTTTTATCACAATAGTGCCAATTTTTTTGTTGTCCTTGTAAAATTTCTCAAGAAGGTGAGAAATACAAGAGTGTGTGTGTGTTTTCTTGTATTTCTATCCTTCTTGAGACATAAACAAGGAAAAGTAGCTTCCATATGAGGAGGTGTGAACAAGTTAGGACCAAAATCATGGTCCCAATGAGGAAAACCATTGTATCTAATAGAGAATGTCTCATTTGCAAAATCAGTTCTTACTTTGAAAATCATTTTTTAACTTGAAAAAAATGTTTTTACTTGAAAATCATTTTTTAACTTGAAAATCATTTTTTACCTTGAAAATCATTTTTTACCTTGAAAATCATTTTTTACCTTGAAAATCAACTTTTACTTTGAAAAAAAATGTTTTACCTTGAAAATCATTTTTTACCTTGAAAATCAACTTTTACTTTGAAAATAATTTTTTACCTTGAAAATATTTTTTTACCTTGAAAATAATTTTTTACTTTGAAAATAATTTTTTAAATTGAAAATCATTTTTTACTTTGAAAATCATTTTTTACCTTGAAAATCATTTTTTACTTTGAAAATAATTTTTTACCTTGAAAATAATTTTTTACTTTGAAAATAATTTTTTACCTTGAAAATCAACTTTCAACTTGAAAACATTTTTTTTTACCTTGAAAATCATTTTTTAACTTGAAAATCATTTTTTTTTACTTGAAAATCATTTTTTACCTTGAAAATCAGTTCTTACTTTGAAAATAATTTTTTACCTTGAAAATCATTTTTTACCTTGAAAAACAATTTCTCATATTCCTTCTGTTCCTGTAATATTGCAAAAATTTCTCGTAAAATTATTACTTTTTCATTTAAATGTATGACTTTTTAACGCAAAATGGCGACATTTGTCATATAAAATTCTGACTTTTATCACAATAGTGCCAATTTTTTTGTTGTCCTTGTAAAATTTCTCAAGAAGGTCAGAAATACAAGAGTGTGTGTGTGTGTTTTCTTGTATTTCTATCCTTCTTGAGACATCAACAAGGAAATGTATCTTCCATATGAGGAGGTGTGAACAAGTTAGGACCAAAGTCATGGTCCCAATGAGGAAAACCATTGTATCTAATAGAGAATGTCTCATTTGCAAAATCAGTTCTTACTTTGAAAATCATTTTTTAACTTGAAAAAATTTTTTTTACTTGAAAATAATTTTTTAACTTGAAAATAATTTTTTACCTTGAAAATAATTTTTTACCTTGAAAATCATTTTTTACCTTGAAAATCAACTTTTACTTTGAAAAAAAATGTTTTACCTTGAAAATAATTTTTTACCTTGAAAATCAACTTTTACTTTGAAAATAATTTTTTACCTTGAAAATATTTTTTTACCTTGAAAATAATTTTTTACCTTGAAAATAATGTTTTACTTTGAAAATAATGTTTTAAATTGAAAATCATTTTGTACCTTGAAAATCATTTTTTACTTTGAAAATCATGTTTTACCTTGAAAATAATTTTTTACTTTGAAAATAATTTTTTACCTTGAAAATCATTTTTTAACTTGAAAATCATTTTTTACCTTGAAAATCAACTTTTACTTTGAAAAAAAATGTTTTACCTTGAAAATAATTTTTTACCTTGAAAATCAACTTTTACTTTGAAAATAATTTTTTACCTTGAAAATATTTTTTACCTTGAAAATAATTTTTTACCTTGAAAATAATGTTTTACTTTGAAAATAATGTTTTAAATTGAAAATCATTTTGTACCTTGAAAATCATTTTTTACCTTGAAAATCATTTTTTAACTTGAAAATCATTTTGTACCTTGAAAATCATTTTTTACTTTGAAAATCATTTTTTACCTTGAAAATCATTTTTTACTTTGAAAATAATTTTTTACCTTGAAAATAATTTTTTACCTTGAAAATCAACTTTCACCTTGAAAACATTTTTTTTACTTGAAAATCATTTTTTACCTTGAAAATCATTTTTTACCTTGAAAATCAACTTTTACTTTGAAAAAAAATGTTTTACCTTGAAAATCATTTTTTACCTTGAAAATCAACTTTTACTTTGAAAATAATTTTTTACCTTGAAAATATTTTTTTTACCTTGAAAATAATTTTTTACCTTGAAAATAATGTTTTACTTTGAAAATAATTTTTTAAATTGAAAATCATTTTTTAATTTGAATATCATTTTTTACCTTGAAAATCATTTTTTAACTTGAAAATCATTTTGTACCTTGAAAATCATTTTTTAACTTGAAAATCATTTTTTACCTTGAAAATCATTTTTTACTTTGAAAATAATTTTTTTTACTTGAAAATCATTTTTTACCTTGAAAATCAGTTCTTACTTTGAAAATCATTTTTTACCTTGAAAATCATTTTTTACCTTGAAAAACAATTTTTCATATTCCTTCTGTTCCTGTAATATTGCAATAATTTCTCGTAAAATTATTACTTTTTCATTTAAATGTATGACTTTTTAACGCAAAATGGCGACATTTGTCATATAAAATTTGGACTTTTATCACAATAGTGCCAATTTTTTTGTCGTCCTTGTAAAATAGTGACATTTTTGAGTAAAATTATGACTTTTGTCATGATTTCGCCGAGTAAAATTCGGATTATTATTATAATATTACCAACATTTTAAAGTTTTCTTATAAAATTGTGACTTTTGTCGAGTAAAATGACGACTCTTTTCATGAAATTGCCAACATTTTAATTTTTTCTTGTAAAATTGCGACTGTTATTGAGTAAAATTCCAACTTTTATCATAACATTGCACAAATGTTCAGTTTTTCTTGTAAAATTTTGACTTGCGTTGAGTAAAATGAGGACTTTTATTATAACACTGCCAACATTCTAAGTTTTTCTCGTGAAATTGTGACCTTTTTCTTGTGAAATTCCAACTCATTTTTCACAAGAAGCTTTTTTATATGTGCATAGTATGTATATATTATTAATGTTGTAAATACACTTCTTTATATATCTAGAAAGGCTGGTACTAAAGAGGGAGGCATTTTTCTCAGGTCTCAAGAATGTAAGAAATACAAGTGTGTGTGTGTGTGTGTGTGTGTGTGTGTTTTCTTGTATTTCTATCCTTCTTGAGACATCAACAAGGAAAAGTAGCTTCCATATGAGGAGGTGTGAACAAGTTAGGACCAAAATCATGGTCCCAATGAGGAAAACCATTGTATCTAATAGAGAATGTCTCATTTGCAAAATCAGTTCTTACTTTGAAAATCATTTTTTAACTTGAAAACATTTTTTTAACTTGAAAATCATTTTTTAACTTGAAAATCATTTTTTACCTTGAAAATCATTTTTTACCTTGAAAATCATTTTTTACCTTGAAAATCAACTTTTACTTTGAAAAAAAATGTTTTACCTTGAAAATAATTTTTTACCTTGAAAATCAACTTTTACTTTGAAAATAATAATTTACCTTGAAAATATTTTTTTACCTTGAAAATAATTTTTTACCTTGAAAATAATGTTTTACTTTGAAAATAATTTTTTAAATTGAAAATCATTTTTTACTTTGAAAATCATTTTTTACCTTGAAAATCATTTTTTAACTTGAAAATCATTTTGTACCTTGAAAATCATTTTTTACTTTGAAAATCATTTTTTACCTTGAAAATCATTTTTTACTTTGAAAATCATTTTTTACCCTGAAAATCATTTTTTACTTTGAAAATCAACTTTCACCTTGAAAACATTTTTTTTTACCTTGAAAATCATTTTTTACCTTGAAAAACAATTTCTCATATTCTTTCTGTTCCTGTAATATTGCAATAATTTCTCGTAAAATTATTACTTTTTCATTTAAATTTATGACTTTTTAACGCAAAATGGCGACATTTGTCATATAAAATTCTGACTTTTATCACAATAGTGCCAATTTTTTTGTTGTCCTTGTAAAATAGTGACATTTTTGAGTAAAATTATGACTTTTGTCATGATTTCGCCAAGTAAAATTAGGATTATTATTATAATATTGCCAACATTTTAAAGTTTTTCTTATAAAATTGTGACTTTTGTCGAGTAAAATTACAACTCTTTTCATGAAATCGCCAACATTTTAATTTTTTCTTGTAAAATTGCGACTGTTATTGAGTAAAATTCCAACTTTTATCATAACATTGCACTAATGTTCAGTTTTTTTGTAAAATTTTGACTTGCGTTGAGTAAAATGACAACTTTTGTTATAACACTGCCAACATTCTAAGTTTTTCTTGTGAAATTGTGACCTTTTTCTTGTGAAATTCTGACTCATTTTTCACAACAAGCTTTTTTATATGTGCATAGTATGTATATATTATTAATGTTGTAAATACACTTCTTTATATATCTAGAAAGGCTGGTACTAAGAGGGAGGCATTTTTCTCAGGTCTCAAGAAGGTCAGAAATACAAGAGTGTGTGTGTGTGTGTTTTCTTGTATTTCTATCCTTCTTGAGACATCAACAAGGAAAAGTAGCTTCCATATGAGGAGGTGTGAACAAGTTAGGACCAAAATCATGGTCCCAATGAGGAAAACCATTGTATCTAATAGAGAATGTCTCATTTGCACCCCTGCTGGTGAAATCTATCAAAGTGAGGGTGGTCCCAAAAAAAAGTTGACTGTGTCGGTTTTAAAAGTGATTCCCCTCTGGTCAACATATGAAATAACAAGTGTGTGTCAGATATTGAAATGCACCCCCTTTTGGCCAAAATTGATCAAATAAATCAAATAAATATGTATATAGAGACATACTGTAATAACTTGAAGTAAATAATGAAGATTAAAAAACAATTACAAACAAAAAATTCAACAAACAAAAAATTAATGAACTAAAAGCAATTTTTTCCTCACAGTGTGTGGATTTAAAAAAATAAAATAAAATAGGGAACAATTTTTCATAGTCTTTCTGTTTCTGTAATATTGCAATATTTTCTCGTAAAATTATTACTTTTTCATTTAAATTTATGACTTTTTAACGCAAAATGGCGACATTTGTCATATAAAATTCGGACTTTTATCACAATAGTGCCAATTTTTGTTGTTGTCCTTGTAAAATTTCTCAAGAAGGTCAGAAATAAAACAGTGTGTGTGTGTTTTCTTGTATTTCTATCCTTCTTGAGACATAAACAAGGAAAAGTAGCTTCCATATGAGGAGGTGTGAACAAGTTAGGACCAAAATCATGGTCCCAATGAGGAAAACCATTGTATCTAATAGAGAATGTCTCATTTGCAAAATCAGTTCTTACTTTGAAAATCATTTGTTAACTTGAAAAAATTTTTTTTACTTGAAAATCATTTTTTAACTTGAAAATAATTTTTTACCTTGAAAATAATTTTGTACCTTGAAAATCATTTTTTACCTTGAAAATCAACTTTTACTTTGAAAAAAAAATGTTTTACCTTGAAAATCATTTTTTACCTTGAAAATCAACTTTTACTTTGAAAATAATTTTTTACCTTGAAAATATTTTTTTACCTTGAAAATAATTTTTTACCTTGAAAATAATTTTTTACCTTGAAAATAATGTTTTACTTTGAAAATAATGTTTTAAATTGAAAATCATTTTTTACTTTGAAAATCATTTTTTACCTTGAAAATCATTTTTTAACTTGAAAATCATTTTGTACCTTGAAAATCATTTTTTACTTTGAAAATCATTTTTTACCTTGAAAATCATTTTTTACTTTGAAAACAATTTTTTACCTTGAAAATAATTTTTTACCTTGAAAATCAACTTTCACCTTGAAAACATTTTTTTTACTTGAAAATCATTTTTTACCTTGAAAATCATTTTTTACCTTGAAAATCAACTTTTACTTTGAAAAAAAATGTTTTACCTTGAAAATAATTTTTTACCTTGAAAATCAACTTTTACTTTGAAAATAATAATTTACCTTGAAAATATTTTTTTACCTTGAAAATAATTTTTTACCTTGAAAATAATGTTTTACTTTGAAAATAATTTTTTAAATTGAAAATAATTTTTTACTTTGAAAATCATTTTTTACCTTGAAAATCATTTTTTAACTTGAAAATCATTTTGTACCTTGAAAATCATTTTTTACTTTGAAAATCATTTTTTACCTTGAAAATCATTTTTTACTTTGAAAATAATTTTTTACCTTGAAAATCATTTTTTACCTTGAAAATCAACTTTCACCTTGAAAACATTTTTTTTACTTGAAAATCATTTTTTACCTTGAAAATCATTTTTTACCTTGAAAATCAACTTTTACTTTGAAAAAAAATGTTTTACCTTGAAAATAATTTTTTACCTTGAAAATCAACTTTTACTTTGAAAATAATAATTTACCTTGAAAATATTTTTTTACCTTGAAAATAATTTTTTACCTTGAAAATAATGTTTTACTTTGAAAATAATTTTTTAAATTGAAAATAATTTTTTACTTTGAAAATCATTTTTTACCTTGAAAATCATTTTTTAACTTGAAAATCATTTTGTACCTTGAAAATCATTTTTTACTTTGAAAATCATTTTTTACCTTGAAAATCATTTTTTACTTTGAAAATAATTTTTTACCTTGAAAATAATTTTTTACCTTGAAAATCAACTTTCACCTTGAAAACATTTTTTTTTACCTTGAAAATCATTTTTTACCTTGAAAATAATTTTTTACCTTGAAAATCAACTTTCACCTTGAAAACATTTTTTTTTACCTTGAAAATCATTTTTTACCTTGAAAAACAATTTCTCATATTCCTTCTGTTCCTGTAATATTGCAAAAATTTCTCGTAAAATTATTACTTTTTCATTTAAATTTATGACTTTTTAACGCAAAATGGCGACATTTGTCATATAAAAATCGGACTTTTATCACAATAGTGCCAATTTTTTTGTTGTCCTTGTAAAATTTCTCAAGAAGGTCAGAAATACAAGAGTGTGTGTGTGTTTTCTTGTATTTCTATCCTTCTTGAGACATAAACAAGGAAAAGTAGCTTCCATATGAGGAGGTGTGAACAAGTTAGGACCAAAGTCATGGTCCCAATGAGGAAAACCATTGTAACTTATAGAGAATGTCTCATTTGCAAAATCAGTTCTTACTTTGAAAATCATTTTTTAACTTGAAAAAAATGTTTTTACTTGAAAATCATTTTTTAACTTGAAAATAATTTTTTACCTTGAAAATCATTTTTCACCTTGAAAATCAACTTTTACTTTGAAACAAAATGTTTTACCTTGAAAATAATTTTTTACCTTGAAAATCAACTTTTACTTTGAAAATAATTTTTTACCTTGAAAATATTTTTTTACCTTGAAAATAATTTTTTACCTTGAAAATAATGTTTTACTTTGAAAATAATGTTTTAAATTGAAAATCATTTTGTACCTTGAAAATCATTTTTTACTTTGAAAATAATTTTTTACCTTGAAAATAATTTTTTACTTTGAAAATAATTTTTTACCTTGAAAATAATTTTTTACCTTGAAAATCAACTTTCACCTTGAAAACATTTTTTTTTACCTTGAAAATCATTTTTTAACTTGAAAATCATTTTTTTACTTGAAAATCATTTTTTAGCTTGAAAATCATTTTTTACCTTGAAAATCAACTTTTACTTTGAAAAAAAATGTTTTACCTTGAAAATATTTTTTTACCTTGAAAATCAACTTTTACTTTGAAAATAATTTTTTACCTTGAAAATATTTTTTTACCTTGAAAATAATGTTTTACTTTGAAAATAATGTTTTAAATTGAAAATCATTTTGTACCTTGAAAATCATTTTTTACTTTGAAAATCATTTTTTACCTTGAAAATAATTTTTTACTTTGAAAATAATTTTTTACCTTGAAAATCATTTTTTACCTTGAAAATCATTTTTTACCTTGAAAATCAACTTTTACTTTGAAAAAAAATGTTTTACCTTGAAAATAATTTTTTACCTTGAAAATCAACTTTTACTTTGAAAATAATTTTTTACCTTGAAAATATTTTTTTACTTTGAAAATAATTTTTTACCTTGAAAATAATGTTTTACTTTGAAAATAATTTTTTAAATTGAAAATCATTTTGTACCTTGAAAATCATTTTTTACTTTGAAAATCATTTTTTACCTTGAAAATAATGTTTTACTTTGAAAATCATTTTTTACCTTGAAAATAATTTTTTACCTTGAAAATCAACTTTCACCTTGAAAACATTTTTTTTACCTTGAAAATAATTTTTTAACTTGAAAATAATTTTTTTACTTGAAAATCATTTTTTACCTTGAAAATCAGTTCTTACTTTGAAAATAATTTTTTACCTTGAAAATAATTTTTTACCTTGAAAATCAACTTTCACCTTGAAAACATTTTTTTTTACCTTGAAAATCATTTTTTAACTTGAAAATCATTTTTTTACTTGAAAATCATTTTTTACCTTGAAAATCAGTTCTTACTTTGAAAATAATTTTTTACCTTGAAAATCAATTTCTCATATTCCTTCTGTTCCTGTAATATTGCAATAATTTCTCGTAAAATTATGACTTTTTCATTTAAATTTATGACTTTTTAACGCAAAATTGCGACATTTGTCATATAAAATTCTGACTTTTATCACAATAGTGCCAATTTTTTTTGTCGTCCTTGTAAAATAGTGACATTTTTGAGTAAAATTATGACTTTTGTCATGATTTCGCCGAGTAAAATTCGGATTATTATTATAATATTGCCAACATTTTAAAGTTTTTCTTATAAAATTGTGACTTTTGTCGAGTAAAATTACAACTCTTTTCATGAAATTGCCAACATTTTAATTTTTTCTTGTAAAATTGCGACTGTTATTGAGTAAAATTCCAACTTTTATCATAATATTGCACTAATGTTCAGTTTTTCTTGTAAAAGTTGACTGTGTCAGTTTTACAAGTGCTTTCCCTCTGGCCAACATATGAAATAACAAGTGTGTGTAAGATATTGAAATGCACCCTCTTTTGGCCAAAATTAATAAAATAAATCAAATAAATATGTATATAGAGACATACTGTAATAACTTGAAGTAAATAATGAAGATTAAAAAACAATTACAAACAAAAAATTCAAGAAACAAAAAATAAATGAACTAAAAGCAATCTTTTTCTCACAATGTGTGGAAATTTTTTTTTTTAAATAAAATTGGGAACAATTTTTCATAGTCTTTCTGTTTCTGTAATATTGCAATATTTTCTCGTAAAATTATTACTTTTTCATTTAAATTTATGACTTTTTAACGCAAAATTGCGACATTTGTCATATAAAATTCGGACTTTTATCACAATAGTGCCAATTTTTTTGTTGTCCTTGTAAAATTTCTCAAGAAGGTCAGAAATACAAGAGTGTGTGTGTGTGTTTTCTTGTATTTCTATCCTTCTTGAGACATAAACAAGGAAACGTAGCTTCCATATGAGGAGGTGTGAACAAGTTAGGACCAAAATCATGGTCCCAATGAGGAAAACCATTGTATCTAATAGAGAATGTCTCATTTGCAAAATCAGTTCTTACTTTGAAAATCATTTTTTAACTTGAAAAATGTTTTTTTACTTGAAAATCATTTTTTAACTTGAAAATCATTTTTTACCTTGAAAATCATTTTTTACCTTGAAAATCAACTTTTACTTTGAAAAAAAATGTTTTACCTTGAAAATCATTTTTTACCTTGAAAATCAACTTTTACTTTGAAAATAATTTTATACCTTGAAAATATTTTTTTACCTTGAAAATAATGTTTTACCTTGAAAATAATGTTTTACTTTGAAAATATTTTTTTTAAATTGAAAATCATTTTTTACTTTGAAAATCATTTTTTACCTTGAAAATCATTTTTTAACTTGAAAATCATTTTGTACCTTGAAAATCATTTTTTACTTTGAAAATCATTTTTACCTTGAAAATCATTTTTTACTTTGAAAATCATTTTTTACCTTGAAAATAATTTTTTACCTTGAAAATCATTTTTTAACTTGAAAATCATTTTTTACCTTGAAAATCAGTTCTTACTTTGAAAACATTTTTTTTACCTTGAAAATCAATTTTTAACTTGAAAATCATTTTTTTACTTGAAAATCATTTTTTACCTTGAAAATCAGTTTTTACTTTGAAAATCATTTTTTACCTTGAAAATCAGTTCTTACTTTGAAAATCATTTTTTACCTTGAAAATCATTTTTTACCTTGAAAATCAACTTTTACTTAGAAAAAAAAAGTTTTACCTTGAAAATCATTTTTTACCTTGAAAATCAACTTTTACTTTGAAAATAATTTTTTACCTTGAAAATATTTTTTTACCTTGAAAATAATTTTTTACCTTGAAAATAATGTTTTACTTTGAAAATAATTTTTTAATTTGAAAATCATTTTTTACTTTGAAAATCATTTTTTACCTTGAAAATCATTTTTTAACTTGAAAATCATTTTGTACCTTGAAAATCATTTTTTACTTTGAAAATCATTTTTTACCTTGAAAATCATTTTTTACTTTGAAAATCATTTTTTACCTTGAAAATAATTTTTTACCTTGAAAATCATTTTTTAACTTGAAAATAATGTTTTACTTTGAAAATATTTTTTTAAATTGAAAATCATTTTTTACTTTGAAAATCATTTTTTACCTTGAAAATCATTTTTTAACTTGAAAATCATTTTGTACCTTGAAAATAGTTTTTTACTTTGAAAATCATTTTTTACCTTGAAAATCATTTTTTACTTTGAAAATAATTTTTTACCTTGAAAATCATTTTTTACTTTGAAAATCAACTTTCACCTTGAAAACATTTTTTTTTACCTTGAAAATCATTTTTTACCTTGAAAAACAATTTTTCATATTCCTTCTGTTCCTGTAATATTGCAAAAATTTCTCGTAAAATTATTACTTTTTCATTTAAATGTATGACTTTTTAACGCAAAATGGCGACATTTGTCATATAAAATTTGGACTTTTATCACAATAGTGCCAATTTTTTTGTTGTCCTTGTAAAATTTCTCAAGAAGGTCAGAAATACAAGAGTGTGTGTGTGTTTTCTTGTATTTCTATCCTTCTTGAGACATAAACAAGGAAAAGTAGCTTCCATATGAGGAGGTGTGAACAAGTTAGGACCAAAG
This sequence comes from Nerophis lumbriciformis, assembly GCF_033978685.3. Taxonomy (NCBI): domain Eukaryota; kingdom Metazoa; phylum Chordata; class Actinopteri; order Syngnathiformes; family Syngnathidae; genus Nerophis; species Nerophis lumbriciformis. The sequence goes on from NC_084554.2 coordinate 55,029,062, forward strand.
TCATGGTCCCAATGAGGAAAACCATTGTATCTAATAGAGAATGTCTCATTTGCAAAATCAGTTCTTACTTTGAAAATCATTTTTTAACTTGAAAACATTTTTTTTTACTTGAAAATCATTTTTTAACTTGAAAATCATTTTTTACCTTGAAAATCATTTTTCACCTTGAAAATCAACTTTTACTTTGAAAAAAAATGTTTTACCTTGAAAATCATTTTTTACCTTGAAAATCAACTTTTACTTTGAAAATAATTTTTTACCTTGAAAATATTTTTTTACCTTGAAAATAATTTTTTACCTTGAAAATAATGTTTTACTTTGAAAATAATTTTTTAAATTGAAAATCATTTTTTACTTTGAAAATCATTTTTTACCTTGAAAATCATTTTTTACTTTGAAAATCATTTTTTACCTTGAAAATCATTTTTTACCTCGAAAATCAACTTTCACCTTGAAAACATTTTTTTTTACCTTGAAAATAATTTTTTAACTTGAAAATCAACTTTCACCTCGAAAACATTTTTTTTTAACTTGAAAATCATTTTCTTACTTTGAAAATCATTTTTTCCCTTGAAAATCAACTTTAACCTTGAAAACATTTTTTTTTACCTTGAAAATCATTTTTTACCTTGAAAATCAACTTTAACCTTGAAAACATTTTTTTTTACCTTGAAAATCATTTTTTACCTTGAAAATCAACTTTCACCTTGAAAACATTTTTTTTTACCTTGAAAATCATTTTTTACCTTGAAAAACAATTTCTCATATTCCTTCTGTTCCTGTAATATTGCAAAAATTTCTCATAAAATTATTACTTTTTCATTTAAATTTATGACTTTTTGATGCAAAATGGCGACATTTGTCATATAAAATTCCGACTTTTATCACAATGGTGCCAATTTTTTTGTTGTCCTTGTAAAATAGTGACATTTTTGAGTAAAATTAAGACTTTTGTCATGATTTCGCCGAGTAAAATTCGGATTATTATTATAATATTGCCAACATTTTAAAGTTTTTTTTAATAAAATTGTGACTTTTGTCGAGCAAAATGACGACTCTTTTCATGAAATTGCCAACATTTTAATTTTTTCTTGTAAAATTGCGACTGTTATTGAGTAAAATTCCAACTTTTATCATATTATTGCACAAATGTTCAGTTTTTTTGTAAAATTTTTACTTATGTTGAGTAAAATGACAACTTTTATTATAACACTGCCAACATTCTTAATTTTTCTCATGAAAATGTGACCTTTTTCTTGTGAAATTCCAACTCATTTTTCACAACAAGCTTTTTTATATGTGCATAGTATGTATATATTATTAATGTTGTAAATACACTTCTTTATATATCTAGAAAGGCTGGTCCTAAAGAGGGAGGCATTTTTCTCAGGTCTCAAGAAGGTCAGAAATACAAGAGTGTGTGTGTGTGTGTGTTTGTGTTTTGTTGTATTTCTATCCTTCTTGAGACATAAACAAGGAAAAGTAGCTTCCATATGAGGAGGTGTGAACAAGTTAGGACCAAAATCATGGTCCCAATGAGGAAAACCATTGTATCTAATAGAGAATGTCTCATTTGCAAAATCAGTTCTTACTTTGAAAATCATTTTTTACCTTGAAAATAATTTTTTACTTTGAAAATAATTTTTTACCTTGAAAATCATTTTTTACCTTGAAAATCATTTTTTACCTTGAAAATCAACTTTTACTTTGAAAAAAAATGTTTTACCTTGAAAATAATTTTTTACCTTGAAAATCAACTTTTACTTTGAAAATAATTTTTTACCTTGAAAATATTTTTTTACTTTGAAAATAATTTTTTACCTTGAAAATAATGTTTTACTTTGAAAATAATTTTTTAAATTGAAAATCATTTTGTACCTTGAAAATCATTTTTTACTTTGAAAATCATTTTTTACCTTGAAAATAATGTTTTACTTTGAAAATCATTTTTTACCTTGAAAATAATTTTTTACCTTGAAAATCAACTTTCACCTTGAAAACATTTTTTTTACCTTGAAAATAATTTTTTAACTTGAAAATAATTTTTTTACTTGAAAATCATTTTTTACCTTGAAAATCAGTTCTTACTTTGAAAATAATTTTTTACCTTGAAAATAATTTTTTACCTTGAAAATCAACTTTCACCTTGAAAACATTTTTTTTTACCTTGAAAATCATTTTTTAACTTGAAAATCATTTTTTTTACTTGAAAATCATTTTTTACCTTGAAAATCAGTTCTTACTTTGAAAATAATTTTTTACCTTGAAAATCAATTTCTCATATTCCTTCTGTTCCTGTAATATTGCAATAATTTCTCGTAAAATTATGACTTTTTCATTTAAATTTATGACTTTTTAACGCAAAATTGCGACATTTGTCATATAAAATTCTGACTTTTATCACAATAGTGCCAATTTTTTTTGTCGTCCTTGTAAAATAGTGACATTTTTGAGTAAAATTATGACTTTTGTCATGATTTCGCCGAGTAAAATTCGGATTATTATTATAATATTGCCAACATTTTAAAGTTTTTCTTATAAAATTGTGACTTTTGTCGAGTAAAATTACAACTCTTTTCATGAAATTGCCAACATTTTAATTTTTTCTTGTAAAATTGCGACTGTTATTGAGTAAAATTCCAACTTTTATCATAATATTGCACTAATGTTCAGTTTTTCTTGTAAAAGTTGACTGTGTCAGTTTTACAAGTGCTTTCCCTCTGGCCAACATATGAAATAACAAGTGTGTGTAAGATATTGAAATGCACCCTCTTTTGGCCAAAATTAATAAAATAAATCAAATAAATATGTATATAGAGACATACTGTAATAACTTGAAGTAAATAATGAAGATTAAAAAACAATTACAAACAAAAAATTCAAGAAACAAAAAATAAATGAACTAAAAGCAATCTTTTTCTCACAATGTGTGGAAATTTTTTTTTTTAAATAAAATTGGGAACAATTTTTCATAGTCTTTCTGTTTCTGTAATATTGCAATATTTTCTCGTAAAATTATTACTTTTTCATTTAAATTTATGACTTTTTAACGCAAAATTGCGACATTTGTCATATAAAATTCGGACTTTTATCACAATAGTGCCAATTTTTTTGTTGTCCTTGTAAAATTTCTCAAGAAGGTCAGAAATACAAGAGTGTGTGTGTGTGTTTTCTTGTATTTCTATCCTTCTTGAGACATAAACAAGGAAACGTAGCTTCCATATGAGGAGGTGTGAACAAGTTAGGACCAAAATCATGGTCCCAATGAGGAAAACCATTGTATCTAATAGAGAATGTCTCATTTGCAAAATCAGTTCTTACTTTGAAAATCATTTTTTAACTTGAAAAATGTTTTTTTACTTGAAAATCATTTTTTAACTTGAAAATCATTTTTTACCTTGAAAATCATTTTTTACCTTGAAAATCAACTTTTACTTTGAAAAAAAATGTTTTACCTTGAAAATAATGTTTTACTTTGAAAATATTTTTTTTAAATTGAAAATCATTTTTTACTTTGAAAATCATTTTTTACCTTGAAAATCATTTTTTAACTTGAAAATCATTTTGTACCTTGAAAATCATTTTTTACTTTGAAAATCATTTTTACCTTGAAAATCATTTTTTACTTTGAAAATCATTTTTTACCTTGAAAATAATTTTTTACCTTGAAAATCATTTTTTAACTTGAAAATCATTTTTTACCTTGAAAATCAGTTCTTACTTTGAAAACATTTTTTTTACCTTGAAAATCAATTTTTAACTTGAAAATCATTTTTTTACTTGAAAATCATTTTTTACCTTGAAAATCAGTTTTTACTTTGAAAATCATTTTTTACCTTGAAAATCAGTTCTTACTTTGAAAATCATTTTTTACCTTGAAAATCATTTTTTACCTTGAAAATCAACTTTTACTTAGAAAAAAAAAGTTTTACCTTGAAAATCATTTTTTACCTTGAAAATCAACTTTTACTTTGAAAATAATTTTTTACCTTGAAAATATTTTTTTACCTTGAAAATAATTTTTTACCTTGAAAATAATGTTTTACTTTGAAAATAATTTTTTAATTTGAAAATCATTTTTTACTTTGAAAATCATTTTTTACCTTGAAAATCATTTTTTAACTTGAAAATCATTTTGTACCTTGAAAATCATTTTTTACTTTGAAAATCATTTTTTACCTTGAAAATCATTTTTTACTTTGAAAATCATTTTTTACCTTGAAAATAATTTTTTACCTTGAAAATCATTTTTTAACTTGAAAATAATGTTTTACTTTGAAAATATTTTTTTAAATTGAAAATCATTTTTTACTTTGAAAATCATTTTTTACCTTGAAAATCATTTTTTAACTTGAAAATCATTTTGTACCTTGAAAATAGTTTTTTACTTTGAAAATCATTTTTTACCTTGAAAATCATTTTTTACTTTGAAAATAATTTTTTACCTTGAAAATCATTTTTTACTTTGAAAATCAACTTTCACCTTGAAAACATTTTTTTTTACCTTGAAAATCATTTTTTACCTTGAAAAACAATTTTTCATATTCCTTCTGTTCCTGTAATATTGCAAAAATTTCTCGTAAAATTATTACTTTTTCATTTAAATGTATGACTTTTTAACGCAAAATGGCGACATTTGTCATATAAAATTTGGACTTTTATCACAATAGTGCCAATTTTTTTGTTGTCCTTGTAAAATTTCTCAAGAAGGTCAGAAATACAAGAGTGTGTGTGTGTTTTCTTGTATTTCTATCCTTCTTGAGACATAAACAAGGAAAAGTAGCTTCCATATGAGGAGGTGTGAACAAGTTAGGACCAAAGTCATGGTCCCAATGAGGAAAACCATTGTATCTAATAGAGAATGTCTCATTTGCAAAATCAGTTCTTACTTTGAAAATCATTTTTTAACTTGAAAACATTTTTTTTTACTTGAAAATCATTTTTTAACTTGAAAATCATTTTTTACCTTGAAAATCATTTTTCACCTTGAAAATCAACTTTTACTTTGAAAAAAAATGTTTTACCTTGAAAATCATTTTTTACCTTGAAAATCAACTTTTACTTTGAAAATAATTTTTTACCTTGAAAATATTTTTTTACCTTGAAAATAATTTTTTACCTTGAAAATAATGTTTTACTTTGAAAATAATTTTTTAAATTGAAAATCATTTTTTACTTTGAAAATCATTTTTTACCTTGAAAATCATTTTTTACTTTGAAAATCATTTTTTACCTTGAAAATCATTTTTTACCTCGAAAATCAACTTTCACCTTGAAAACATTTTTTTTTACCTTGAAAATAATTTTTTAACTTGAAAATCAACTTTCACCTCGAAAACATTTTTTTTTAACTTGAAAATCATTTTCTTACTTTGAAAATCATTTTTTCCCTTGAAAATCAACTTTAACCTTGAAAACATTTTTTTTTACCTTGAAAATCATTTTTTACCTTGAAAATCAACTTTAACCTTGAAAACATTTTTTTTTACCTTGAAAATCATTTTTTACCTTGAAAATCAACTTTCACCTTGAAAACATTTTTTTTTACCTTGAAAATCATTTTTTACCTTGAAAAACAATTTCTCATATTCCTTCTGTTCCTGTAATATTGCAAAAATTTCTCATAAAATTATTACTTTTTCATTTAAATTTATGACTTTTTGATGCAAAATGGCGACATTTGTCATATAAAATTCCGACTTTTATCACAATGGTGCCAATTTTTTTGTTGTCCTTGTAAAATAGTGACATTTTTGAGTAAAATTAAGACTTTTGTCATGATTTCGCCGAGTAAAATTCGGATTATTATTATAATATTGCCAACATTTTAAAGTTTTTTTTAATAAAATTGTGACTTTTGTCGAGCAAAATGACGACTCTTTTCATGAAATTGCCAACATTTTAATTTTTTCTTGTAAAATTGCGACTGTTATTGAGTA